>NW_028261382.1:98530885-98595840 GCF_051295495.1 Thamnophis sirtalis | reverse complement strand
ACAGCCATTTAAATAGGAGCCAGCCGTGTGCAGCAGCTGCCAAAAAACCACACAGTTCTAGGCTGCATAGAATCAAGATCACGTGAAGTGTTAATACCACTTTATAAGGCCTTGGAAAAGGCCACACTTGGAATACGGCATCCAGTTTTGGTTGCCACGATGTAGAAAAGATTTGGAGACTCTGGAAAGAGTGCAGAGAAGAGCAACAAAGAGGATTAGGGGATTGGAGACTAAAACCTATGAAGAACGGTTGCAGGAACTGGGTATGTCTAGTTTAATGAAGGAAGGACTAGGGAAGACATGATAGCAGTCTCCAATATCTCAGGGGTTGCCACAAAGAAGAGGGAGTCAAACTATTCTCCAAGGCACCTGAGGGTAGAACAAGAAGCAATGGGTGGAAACTAATCAAGGAGAGAAGCAACTTAGAACTGATGAGACATTTCCTGACAATGAGAACAATTAACCAGTGGAACAGAAGTTGCCTCCAGAAGTTGTGAATGCCTCAACACTGGATGTCTTTGAGAAGATGTTGGATAGCCATTTGTCTGAAGTGGTGTAGGGTTTCCTGCCTAGGCAAGGGGTTGGACTAGAAGACCTCCAAGGTCCCTTCCAACTCTGTTATTCTATTTGTGTGTGTGTGTATGTTTGTGTGTTTGGAATCCTGAGTAAAAATGTCAAAGGTATGGATTTAAGCATGCCTTCTCTCTCTGACATTTAAAGCCTTCCTTTTAAGTATTGAGTCGGCCAGTGGCCAGATGTGCAGCACCATTGCAGACCCAGAGATGCAACGGCCCCCCCACCCTTAATTGGCTAATTACCTGGCATGCAAATGGCATTTCTGCACCCTGCCTGCTTCTCCTTGACTCCTTTTCCAGAGGCAGCCCGTCCATTTCACTGGGTGTGGCCTCTTTTTGGTAATTGGGGCTTCTCCCCTGCTTCTATTCTTGGGACAGTGTTTCTCAACCGTGGCAACTTGAAGATGTCCGGACTTCAACTCCCAGAATTCCCCAGCCAGCGAATGCTGGCTGGGGAATTCTGGAGTTGAATCCGGACATCTTCAAGTTGCCAAGGTTGAGAAACACTGTCTTGGGAACTCAGGGAGAAGGAAGGGATCGCGTAGGTCAAACGTAGAGAAAGTCCCTGCTGGCTGTTTGGCCTGGAGGTTTCTTGCCTCCTGTGAGACGATTCCCTCCTCGGCCTTTTCTTTTGAGGGCTAAGATTTTGTCTTGCTTGTGCAGTCACACAAATAAAAGCCAGTAATTACAGCCTGGAGAAAGCTTTACCGCACACACACACGCAAGGCTCCTCTTATCCTCTTTGTTTAAAACTCTTCCGTCTTTCATTTCTTGCTTTCAAGGATATAAAACTTGATGGCGTTTTTTGGCAAACCTGCCACTTTGCTTGGCCGTTTATGGCTCCCTCTGTAGAGATATCTTGCTCATAAAGGAGGCTCCCTCCCTCCGCCCCTCGCCTGGATGAAAGTGGAGTTAGGAAACGCACCACTGCCCAGTTGGGGAGGTTTCGGGGCTCCCCTTAGCCAGGAACCCATTGCAGTGGAAGGGCAGGTTAAAGGTTTATGGGTCAGGGGGGGGGCTTCCTGGCAGCCTCTGCCCTCAGCTCAATCAGAAGAGCGCCAGGAGGGGGGGGCCTTGGGGTGGGATTCAACCGGTGTAACAACCAGTTCACTGGGCGCATACTTTGCGCCTGCCTGCTAGCTTCGTTCATGTATTCACCAAAGATGCTCTCGACGCATGCACAGTTCATTTCCAAAACAGCTCTAAAAATGACCTTCTACGGCGGTTACGGGGGGCGAAACAGCTGAGGCATGGCAATGCGCTTTGCTGAGCCGTCAGCTGGCTTCAAACAAAGGAAATATAGGCCAGACTCACGCAGAGGCGGGCAGGCGGGCCCATCTGATTGTCAGAGTGAACCAGTTCGCTTCCAGCTGATCGTCGGAGCCACCGATTTCCCCGAAGCGGTCCGAATCCCTGCTTGGAGGTCTTCTATAGCAATAGCAATAGCAGTTAGACTTATCTACCGCTTCATAGGGCTTTCAGCCCTCTCTAAGTGGTTTACAGAGTCAGCATATCGCCCCCACAGTCTGGGTCCTCATTTCACCCACCTCGGAAGGATGGAAGGCTGAGTCAACCCTGAGCCGGTGAGATTTGAACAGCCGAACTGCCGAACTAGCAGTCCAGTTGAAGTAGCCTGCAGTACTGCACTCTAACCACTGCGCCACCTCTTCTAGTCCAATCCCCTGCTCAAGCAGGAGACCCCATGCAATTTCAGACGAGACCTCTAGACTTCAACCCACAGAATCCCCGGCCAGCCGTGATTTATTTATTCCTTTAGAAAATTTATATTGCCGCCTACTCACACACTCGAGACTCAAGGCGGCTTACAGTAAAGGTAAAGGTTCCCCTCACACTCTAGGGGGCGCTGCTCATCTTCCGTTTCAAAAGCCGAAGAGCCAGCGCTGTCGGAAGGCGCATCTGTGGTCATGTGGCTGGCATGACTCAACGCCGAAGGCCCAGAGGACACTGTTCCCTTCCCACCAAAGGTGGTGCCTATTTTTTCTACTTGCATTTTTACGTGTTTTCAAACTGCTAGGTTGGCAGAAGCTGGGACAAGTCACGGGAGCTCACTCCATTATGCGGTGGTGCTAGGGATTCGAACCGCCAAACTTCCGGCCTTTCTGATGGACAGTATCGACAACAAGGCGGCTTACAAGGATATAAAACACCATATAAAAAGAAATAAAAAGAAAAATGATAAAATAATAAAATAATAAGCCCATCCCGGTGACAACACACATTCATAGTAGCCATTTAATGGGCTCCATCCCACTCTGGGTTCCCGAGGCCCACTGTCAGAACTAGGCCTTCAGGGGCTTCCAAAAGAGTATCGGGGAGACCAGTCTAATCTCTGGGGGGAGGATGATTTTCCAGAGAGAGGGAGCCACCATGGAGAAGGCCCTTCTTCTGGGTCCCACCAGAAGTATCTCCTTAGGGGATGGGACCCACAACATTCCTTACCTGCTTGCTCTAATGCAGTGTTTCTCAACCTTGGCCACTTGAAGATGTCTGGACTTCAACACCCAGAATTCCCCAGCCAGCGAATGCTGGCTGGGGAATTCTGGGAGTTGAAGTCAGACATCTTCAAGTAGCCAAGGTTGAGAAAACACTGCTCTAGTGGGTCTGCTAGATGTGACCGGGCAAGAAATGGTCCCTTAATGACTATCCGATTCACTTAACAACCGCGGTGATTCACTTAACACCACAGCGAAAAAGAGCACGAAACTCAGATGCAACTCACTTATCACCTTGCTCCACAATGAAAATCCCAGTCCTTGTTGGGCCAAGGGCTCCTTCTAATCCCAGTGAACTCCCCGCTACCAGATCTGTCGTTGACTTTGCAACCCCCCAGAATGAGGACGGAAGGGTCCTTTTCCAACCCTGCCTCGATTTCCCCGGGTGAGAGAGGAGCGCCCCCAAACAGAGAAATAAAACTTTTCCAGGCGCAGGATACCGCCACCGGGCCAAACGATCGTGCACAGATGGTAGCGAGATAAATGGTGCCATCTTTCACTGTAGCTTTCGGGCTATAATTCTCCTCGACATTTATGAGATGCAGTTGTCGTCCCCCCACCCACCCCCGCTTTCCTCTTTTCCTTGCGGGGCTGCGCATCTCCCGACATCAGCCAGCCAGCCAGCGAGGTGGGAAGGCGGCACCCGACGTTAATAATGTGGCCGGCACTTCAGCCCTTCTCCATTTTCTCTCCTCCAATTTTCCTCAGTGACAATTTATAGGCGGGTTTGATGCTTGAATAGCTGTGGCTGCTCGGTAATATGTATTCTCTGTAAGTGTTCCCTGCTGTGGCGTATCCTAAGAGAGCTCCATCAAATAATATCTCCCCTCCTCCGCTTTTATATATATATATATATATATATATATATATATATATATATATATATATATATATATATATATATATATATATATATATATATATATATATAATATATATATATATATATATATTTCCCAGCCCTCTTCATTCGATCTGCATCGCTATAAAATATCCACTCTCGGGAGGTGGACCGGCTCGGCTCCCAGCCTTCTCTGACTGCAAAAAAGGGTATTTATGTCCGATATTAAGTCCATTCGATGCAGGGCCTCCATCTTAGCATTTTTCCCCTCTGAGGATGCCTTCCCATCTCCATAAGTCCGTCTCGGCTGCTTCCATCACATCCGGAGGCTTAGAGCAATAGCAATAGCAATAGCAGTTAGACTTGTATACCGCTTCATAGGGCTTTCAGCCCTCTCTAAGCGGTTGACAGAGTCAGCATATCGCCCCAACAACAATCCGGGTCCTCATTTTACCCACCTCGGAAGGATGGAAGGCTGAGTCAACCTTGAGCCGGTGAGATTTGAAACCGCCGAACTGCAGATAACAGTCAGCTGAAGTGGCCTGCAGTGCTGCGCTCTAACCACTGCGCCACCTCGGCTCTTCTTAGAGGCACTTTGCAAGGACCGTGGTTGGTCCACGAAAGCCCGAAGCCACGCGTGGGAGCTTCCCCCGCCGCAGGTTCTGTGGTGCTTTCATGGACCTCCCTAAATTCTGTCCTCCTGGGCTCAACGGGGATGGATGTCACCCAACAAAGCATCCTGAAGCATCCCTGAGTCCAGCTGGTGGTGGTAGCTCTTCTGGGGCCTGAATTCTGGAAGCAAAATGACCCTTTCTTCAAAAAACTTGATGGAAGCATCAAGCTGAAAGGCTTGTTATGGGACTCCAGTAGTCCCATAACAGGAAATATGGCAACAGCAATAGCCCTTAGACTTATATAGCACTTCACAGTGCTTTACAGCCCTCTCTAGTGGTTTACAGAGTCAGCATATCTGCCCCCCGACAATCTGAGTCCTCATTTTACCCACCTCGGAAGGATGGAAGGATGAGTCAACCGAACTCCTGACTGTGGGCAGATTTGTCTGCAATACTGCATTCAAACCACTGGGAGGGAAGGAAGGAAGGAAGGAAGGAAGGAAGGAAGGAAGGAAGGAAGAAGGAAGGAAGGAAGGAAGGAAGGAAGGAAGGAAAGAAGAAAGAAGGAAGGAAGGAAGGAAGGAAGGAAGGAAGGAAGGTCCATAGCGATACCATTTATATGGCACTTCACAATGTTTTTACAGCCCTCTCTAAGCGGTTTACAGAGTCAGCATCTTTTTCCCCAACAATCCAGGTCCTCCTTTTACCCACCTCAGAAGGACGGAAGGCTGAGTCAACCTTGAGTCCTTGGTGGGATTTGAATTGCCAAATTGCAGGCAGCCGGCAGGCAGCAGAAGTAGTAGTACTGCACTCTAACCAGAGGTGGGTTGCTCCTGGTTTGGCCTGGATCAAGCAAACTGGTAGTAGCAGCGGTGGAAGGCTGTGCCCACCTGCCTGGATGCTTTCTGCACATGTGCAGAAGCTTCTATGCATGCGCAGAAGCGGTGTGTGTGTGTGTGTGTGTGCGAGTGAATGCGCAAGCGTGCCCAAAAAATTGGCAACCCACCACTGATTCTAACCACTACGCCACTGGGGCTCTATCTCCTGAGAGAGCATTAGTTTAGGTTTAGGTTTATTGGGATTTATATGCCGCCTTTTTCCCTGAGGGGACTCAGGGCGGCTTACAACCACAGGGGAGGGGAAGTGCAAGGTCAAAACAAACACTTTGTGAACAAAAGAAAAATAATAAAACACAGCTTTCATTCAGCAATCAAACACTCGGGCGGGTAATTGGAAGCCTATCCCAGGCCTGCTGGGAGAGCCAGATCTTGAGGGCTGCGCGGAAGGTCTGGGTCGTGGTGAGGGTGCGGATCTCCATGGGGAGCTCGTTCCATAGGGTCGGGGCAGCAACAGAAAAGGCTCTCCTCCGTGTGGTCGCCAGTCGACATTGACTGGCAGATGGAATTCGGAGGAGGCCCAGTCTGTGCGATCTGATTGGTCGATTTAGGGAGGTAATCGGCAGAAGGCGGTCTCTCAAGTACCTAGATCCACTACCATGGAGTGCTTTAAAGATGGTCATCATTATCCTGAAGCGCACCCGGAGGACCAAACAGGCCAGCCCAGTGCAGCTCGCGGAGGACAGGTGTAACGTGGGCGAACCGAGGTGCGCCCACTATCACTCGCGCGGCTGCATTTTGGACTAGCTGTAGTCGCCGGATGCACTTCAGGGGCAACCCCATGTAGAGCCCATTGCAGTATTCCAGTCTAGAGATCACAAGGGCTCGAGTGACTGTTGTGAGGGCCCCCCGATCTAGGTAGGGCCGCAACTGGCGGACCAGGCGAACCTGGGCAAATGCCCCCCTGGTCACAGCTGACAGCTGGTGGTCAAAAGTCAGCTGTGGATCCAGGAGGACTCCTAAGTTGCGGACCCTATCTGAGGGGTATAAAATTTGACCCCCCAGCCTAAGCGTTGGTGTATTAGCCAAATTATTGGGGGGGAAACACAACAGCCACTCGGTCTTATCCGGGTTGAGCACCAGTTTGTTAGCACTCATCCAGTCCTTAACGGCCTCCAGACCCCGGTTCATCACGTCCACCGCTTCATTGAGTTGGCACGGGGCGGACAGATACAATTGTGTATCGTCCGCATATTGATGGTATTTTATCCCGTGCCTCCGAATGATCTCGCCCAGCGGTTTCATGTATATGTTAAATAGTAGGGGGGATAGGACCGAACCCTGAGGTACTCCACATGTTAGGGGCCTCAGGGACGATCTCTGCCCCCCCACTAACACCGACTGCGACCTGTCCGAGAGGTAAGAGGAGAACCACCGCAAAACAGTGCCTCCCACTCCCACCTCCCGCAGTCGTCGCAGAAGGATACCATGGTCGATGGTATCGAAAGCCGCTGAGAGGTCAAGGAGAACCAGGATGGACGCATAGCCTCCATCTCTGGCCCTCCAGAGATCATCGGTCAATGCGACCAAAGCGGTTTCTGTGCTGTAACCAGGTCTGAAGCCGGACTGGAAGGGGTCAAGATAGCTAGCTTCCTCCAAGGCCCGTCGAAGCTGAAAGGCCACCACTTTCTCAACAACCTTCCCGATAAAGGGAAGGTTGGAGACAGGACGAAAGTTGTTTAAGATGGCTGGATCTAACGATGGTTTCTTTAGGAGGGGTCTCACCACCGCCGTTTTGAGTACGGCGGGGAAGTGCCCCTCCCGAAGAGAGGCGGTGACAACCGCCTGGATCCAGCCATGTGTCACCTCCCTGCTGTTAGCCACCAGCCAGGAGGGACACGGGTCCAGAATACAAGTGGAGGCACTTACAGCTCGGATGGCCTTGTCCACATCCCCAGAGGCAACTTCCTGGAACTCAACCCAGAACTGATGTGGCAAATGATCCTCCTGTGTCTCAGCTGGATCTACTGCGGTGGAGTCCAAGTCCGATCGCAACCGAGCTACTTTGTCCGCCAAGAATTGAGCATAATCCTCAGCCCTACCCTGCAAGGGGTCTCCCGCATCCCTCCTATTAAGGAGGGAGCGGGTTATCCTGAACAGGGCGGCTGGGCGTGACTCGGCGGACGCAACCAAGGAAGAAATATATGATCTTTTTGCAGTTCTTAATGCTCGGACATAGTCCTTGGTGCAGGTAGTTAAGAGTGCTCGGTTTACCTCGGACCTATCGGACCTCCACTGGTGCTCTAGGCATCTCCTCCGGCGTTTCTTCTCCCGGAGTTCCTCGGTAAACCAGGGAGCTCTCCGGGATCCACTGACCCGGAGGGGCCGTAGTGGCGCAATCCGGTCGAGAGACTCCGACGCCGCCGAGTACCAGGCGGCAGCCAGAGTCTCCGCCGAACTGTGGGCGAGGGTATCAGGAATAACCCCAAGCTCCGTCTGGAACCTCAAAGGGTCCATAAGTCGCCTGGGGCGGAACCACCTGGTCGGTTCCTCCTCCCTACGGTGGGGGTTTGGCCTCCGGAAGTCAAGCCTCAGTAGGCAATGGTCTGACCACGACAGGGGTATGATCTCATTACCCCTCAGACCAAGATCACACATCCACTGCTCCGAGAGGAATACGAGGTCGAGCATGTGACCCGCTGCATGGGTTGGGCCCCGAATTACTTGGGTCAAGCCCATGGCCGTCATGGAGGCCATGAACTCCTGCGCCCCATCAGAGCGTTCACCGAGCGATGGCAAGTTGAAATCCCCCAGAACTATAAGCCTGGGGAACTCAACTGCCAGCTCGGCTACTGACTCGAGGAGCGAGGGGAGGGATGCTGCAACGCAGTTGGGAGGCAGGTACGTTAGCAGCAAACCCACTTGACCCTTGAGGTCCAACTTTATCAGCAGAGACTCACACCCGACAAGCTCCGGAGCAGGGACCCTACGAGGTAACAGAGACTCCCGGATTACAATAGCCACACCGCCACCCCTTCCCTGGGCTCTCGGCTGATGAAGCACCTGAAATCCCTCTGGGCACATCTCTACAAGGGGGACTCCTCCTTCTGTGCCCAGCCAGGTTTCAGTAATACATGCCAGGTCTGCCCTCTCGTCAACAATTAAGTCCCGGACGAGGGGAGCTTTGTGAACAACAGACCTGGCATTTAGCGACAACAGCCTGAGACCAGGGTCCTGACTACTCGCGCCATCTGGTCTTGGAGTGGGACTCCTAGGGCCGGAAGGAGGGATCTCTGCAATGTAGCGAACCCTCCTTCCCCGGTAATGGCCAGCCCTAAGGTCCCCGCCGTATCTGCCTCTCCCTGTCACGACCGCTATGCTCCGACCCACTCCCATGTCCATGGTCCCCCCAACCACCCCGGTTCCTCCCGCCTTCCCCAGCAGGTCCTCCGAGTCAAACATACTCATTTATCCACTCTAACAATTCCCACGTAAAAATTTAAAACATATAAAATACAAGGGTAACAATTACTAAAAGTGGGCCATTCATTCAATTCCAGCCAGCTCCCATACACTCAGCATTCTATTTAAAATTGCGCAGTTATAGTATGTAATAATAATAATAATAATAATAATAATAATATGGGAACAATGGAGGAAGCGATGGTTTGCTCCTCTCCCTTCTTATGACCTGAGGAAATGTCCTAAGCCACCAAATCAAAAGTACGTAGTATATCAGGTGGCTGTAGGCAAGCGAGATTAAATATAAGACTCCAAAGTTCATAAACGACATCCGTATAGTCTTGTCCCACTGGTGGAAGTTAGCGGGCTGTATATTCGAGAGTCTCTTTCCCAAAGATATATAAGGGCCCCAATGTAGGGGACCAGAGTTCGAGGCTAACTTGCACCGCTCTTGGAGATGGAAGGAGAAATGCTGGTATTCTCGGGGCTCAGTCCTTATCCCTGTAGTCGCCATCCTCTATTTCTCCCCGCCAGTTGGCCACAGTCCTACTCCTCCTACTAGTTTAATGAGCAGGGAGCAAAGTCCGGAGGGGGCTACAACGACGATAGACAGCAAAGCAGCAGATGATAAATCATAAATAATAAAATGGCGACAGATAGTACAGTGAGCAGAGATAGATCCGAGGGGGGGGGGGCGTCTAGGGCGATAACAAGCACGTCCATTCAATCTGTAAATTCAGTGCAGCCTCCAACAACTTCCGACAGCCCCCTTCTTTAAAGTAAAATAAATTAAAAATTCACCCCTCTCAGTTCACTAGTCACCAAGACTCACAATCTCAGTCACGACTACTCAGCTCCAGCATAGTCAGCAAGCTGGCCGGAGAAGAGGATGTAAAATGTAATACTGTGAGTCAGCTGATTGGCGCCGCCATTTCCTCCATGCTTTCCTCCACGTTTCTCTTCCAACCTCAGCAGCTGCTGTTCCGCTGCTCTGGGATGGATGCTAGGACCAGGGGCCAGCAGGTAATTGGCCAGGGGGCTCACCAGCAGCACCAAGGGCTACCAGGAAGACCAGAGATGGTAAGGGGAGGCTCCAAACAGGCTCCGAACGCCCGCCGCCGCTCTCACCGCCGCGCGCCGCCGTCGCCGCCACCCTCGTACAGCTGGGTAGCCCGGGCTGCCGTTATGAAGAAAATGCGAGCCTCCGGATTCCGGGGGTCTTAGGCTCTCCCAGGCGCTGTTCCCAAGGCCAGAGCATTCCCATTATGGGTTCCTTTGCGCTCTGCACATGATATCTGGCTCAGACTCTGCTTTAGAAGGGTCTCCTGCGTAGAGGAGATCTTCCGAAGGGATGCTGGAAGCTCACGTTGGAGCTCATGGCTTAGCGTGTGCTTGAATCTGATCTATGGATCACCATTCCAAACAAATGATTGTCCAATCTCTTCTTTAAAACCTCCAGTGTTGGAGCATTCACAATTTCTGGAGACAAGTTGTTCCACTGATTAATTGTTCCGTTAGCAAATTTCTTCTTAGTTCTAGGTTGCTTCTCTCCTTGTTTAGTTTCCACCCATTGCTTCTTGTCCTGCCTTCAGGTGCTTTGGAGAATAGCTTGACTCCCTCTTCTTTGTAGCAGCCCCTGAGATATGGGAACACTGCTATCGTGTCCTCCCTAGTCCTTCTTTTCATTAAACGAGGCGTTAACTAAACCAGTGTTTCTCAACCTTGGCCACTTGAAGATGTCTGGACTTCAACTCCCAGAATTCCCCAGCCAGCATTCGCTGGCTGGGGAATTCTGGGAGTTGAAGTCCAGACATCTTCAAGTTGCCAAGGTTGAGAAACACTGAACTAAACTACTCAAGGAGAGAAGCAACTTAGAACTAAGGAGAAATTTCTTGACAGTGTGAACAAGAACGGTCATCGATGGAACAGCTTCCCTCCAGAAGTTGTGGGTGCTCCATCACTGGAGGCCTTCAAGAAGGGAGAGCCATTTGACCAGGATGGCACGGGGGTCTTCTGCTTGAGAGGGTGGGGTGGGGGTTGGACTAGAAAACCTCCAAGGTCCCTTCCAATCTGTTGCTCTGTTATGCATTCCACCCCCGTCCTTCTCTGAGGTCCTTGCAAGATTGCTCTGGAGACAGATGGTCAGCAACAGGAGTGGAAATATTTAAGAAATGTTTTAAATAGCAACGGTTAAACTGAATGGAGCCAGTTGGAAGTTGCGGGAGAGACAACCTATGGCAGTTGGGCTACTATTCAGAGCTCCTCTCTGCTTCCAACTCCCCAAAACTCCATGTTGGAAGCTCTTTGGCTGCTGCCATTAAAGTGGGGAGAATGGCCTGGAGAAGAGGGGACTCTGCTCTCAAGACCTTGCCTTCTTGGTTCCACCACAAAACCGCGGTAGACTAAAGCGCGCTCGACGAAAGCGCGTACGTGACGTCATCACGGCGCGACGAAAACAGCACGCTGTGAGCAGGAAACTTTAAAATAACGCGAAAACCTTACCCCAACCCCCCCAAACCTAACCCTTAACCTAACCCTAAGCCTAAGCCTAACCCTTAACCTAACCCTATACCTAACGCTAACCATTAACCTAACCCTAAACCTAACCCTAACGCTTAACGTAACCCTAAACCTAACCCTAAACCTAACCCTAACCCTAAACCTAACCCTAACCCTAACCCTAAACCTAACCCTAAACCTAACCCTTACCTTTATGTGAATCGGCTTGCTGTAAAAGCGCTTTTTAAAGCGCCCTTTTTTCTCCGCGGTGGTATTTGTCGCGCTGCTGATGACATCAAGTACGCGCTTTAATCGGGCGCGCTTTAGTGGACCGCGGTTTTGACGGGTCACGACGACCTTTCGGCTTCTTGGCTTGGCCTTAAGCAGCTGGAATGTCTCCCCTAGCAAGGGTTAAACGGAATACGTAAAATAAACGCAGCTCTGCTCTTTTAGGGTTTGGGGGTTCTTATTTTTCTTTCTTTCCTTCTTCTTTTTTTTTTTTTTTAGCAATGCGGTATAATCACAGTCTAGCAGCAGGTTGCTTTTCCAGCAGGAGGGTTTAGAATTATTTTCTGGAGTTTGCAATATAGAACTTAAATTAAGCCACAGAAGTCGGGGGGGAGCTCCCTGATGCCACGCTAAATTCTCAGCAGCCTCGGCTTTGTATTAAAGTCTTCGCTGGCAATTAGGTTCATTAACTATCACAATACCTTATTTATTACGCGGCGTGCCATATGGTTTCCCAGCTAAAGAACGGCGCCCTGCTCCGGCACGAACCGTTTGGTGTCATAAAAATGTTCACAAATAATGTTACAGCTCTCGGGGGCAAAGAGGCTCCGGAGGTTGTGTGGGTCAGAAACAGCGGGGAGGAATATGAGGGCATATTTCTTCCTCTTTTTCCCCCTGGCAAGCAGAAGAGAGAGGAATGGAGCTCGGAAGGCTGGCAGGATGGATTCCCCGGGATTTGCAAACCTTCCTGAATCTCACATTTCCCACGGAGCAATGGCCAGAACAAAAAGGGACTTCTAGCATGCACCTAGATCTTCGTCCAGCTGGATCCCCTGCCAAGGGCTCCCTTTAGCCCTTTCCCCTAGCATGTGGGGTGCAGGAGCAGCAGAAACCTCTTAAGGTGTGGTCAAAAAATGGAAATAAGCTCTGTAAACAAAGCTAGCAATAGCAGTTAAGACTTATATACCACTTCATAGGGCTTTCAGCCCTCTCTAAGTGGTTTACAGAGTCGGCATATTGCCCTCAACAACAATCCGGGTCCTCATTTCACCCACCTCGGAAGGATGGAAGGCTGAGTCAACCTTGAGCGGGTGAGATTTGAACCGCTGAACTGCAGATAACAGTCAGCTGAAGTGGCCTGCAGTACTGCACTCTAACCACTGCGCCACCTCGGCTCTTAAAGCTGGCCTGGCATTTACCTAATTTGTTGGACACATTGATTTGGTGACCCAACCCAAATTTCATGGCCCCTTCTATTAGGGATATATACATCTGGTGGGATCACGAAAATGAGCCTTTTCAGTGGTGGCCCCTTCTCTTTCGAATAGAGGGGAGAGATGGTCCCTCAAATAATTTAGTAATTTAATAAATTTATATGCCGCCCAATCTCGTAGGACTTGCTTTTGAGAACTGAACCAAAAACTACGTCCTCAGAGATACAACTAGGTTAACCTGGGTAGTAAAGCCGCCGAGATATTTGTTGCAGCAACAGAATGGACTACAATGACCAGAATCCACTTTTTTTTCTTCCCCAGAAGGTTGAGTGCTGCCCAGCTGAAGTCCCTGCGGGTTGCAGCGGGCGGCGAGTGCCCTGGGCTCGAGTCGTCCGTCCCCTTGGTTCCCACCTGACTGGCACTTCAGAGCTGCCACTCTGACAAGAGAAGCCAGGAAAAAAACTGGGCAGGGATCAAAAGGAGGAAGACAAAAATTAGCCAGAGCTTCTTGGGGAGAAATGGGCCTAAAAATAAATAAGTCATCCTTTTAACTGAAAATGATAAGGTAAAGGGGAAGAAGGGGAAGGAGAGAAGGGAAAGGAGAGGAGGAAGGAAGGAAGGAGAGAAGAAAGAGAAGAAAGGGGGGTAGGAAGGAGAGAAGAAAGGAGGGAAGGAAGGAGGGAAGGAAGGAGGGAAGGAAGGAGGGAAGGGAGGGAAGGAAGGAGAGAAGGAAGGGGGGAAGGAAGGAGGAAAGGAAGGGGGAAAGGAAGGAAAGAAGGAGAAAAGAAAGGAGGGAAGGAAGGAAGGAGGGAAGGAAGGAGAGAAGGGGGAAGGAGGGAAGGGGAAGGAGGGAGGGAAGGAAGGGGAGTAGGAGAGAAGAAGGGAGGGAAGGAAAGAGGGAGGGAGGGAAGAAGCAGGACCGTTGTAAGATAAGATGGATCTATGGGATATTAAAAAAGCAATCTTCAAGTATATTGTCAACAGTAGGGAAAAATTGTTATAAATACATATTATTAATAACAGTTATGAGATTATATAATTGTGAATGTATATATGAAATTGATAAAAAAAAATTAAATTGAAAACGAGCTGCCCGCGTGGTACAGCTGCATTGGGAGAAAGTGGGCACTGATGGGAGCCTCACTTTGTTAGTGACGCCGGATGCTAAGTTTCTCCTGAGATCACAAGTTCTGGGCCTGGTGGAGAGTCCAGGCTTTGGTTCAGAAGGCCGGGCTATTAGTAGTGACCCCCAGCATTTCTCCTGCCAAATCAAACGGGCAGTGGGAGGAATTGCTGGGTGTTAGCCGGCGTATCTGCCAATGTTCACAAAGGAGCAGGGAGATCTGGTGAATCCCTTCTGCATCTGGATGGGAGAAGAGGGAAACTCAGAAGAAGGTGAGCCCTGAGGCTGGGTCAGATCCAGAATTGCCTTAGCCCACCTCTCCGCGGCCCTCACGTTCTGCAGATGTTTCCCAGCAGCTGGCCCTTGAGTAAAGAACACGGCCTGTGATTTTTTTTGAGCCGTTCTTCGATTTGGTGATACAGCCATCAAGATGATGGCAACGCCCTCCACCATTCTGGCCACCTTCTTCCAAACTAGAGGCCCTCAACATCTCCAAAACCTGCCTCCCGTTTTTCCACACAAAGGAATAGACCCGCTCATTTATTCCAAGGGAATTGCATCTCTTGGTTAACCAGGGCGGCTGTTGCAAAACTCTTGATGGGCTACCTGTGGAGCTTCAGCCTCTCCCCCGGGCGGCTCTGTCCCTTGACCAAGACCTCTTATTAAAGCCTCCTTACTCAACGGGCAATTGATCTTATTGATTGGCTGGAGCCATGCCTGATTTCAGCCCAATTGCTTTGCCGCTGCTCTTGAGTTGCTCGGTTTCTGCCCTTAGGAATTCTTCATGCTCAACCCCTTGGACATAAATTTCTTGGGAAACAGACCCCTGGGACGTGCAAAGCCCATTATTCCTTCCATTCTGCACCAGACAGAAACGTAGCTTGCATTTCACTGTGCACAGTTAATCCTAGGCACTGTTCTTTTTAAAAAAAAAATGTCGTGTGGGGACGGAAGCTACTAGTGCAAGGAAATAAAGGCTGTGGCAGAAAACCCAACCTGGCTGTAATTAGAATTATAGTCCGCATTTTTGTTTTTGGATGGGGAGGGGGGCTGCATAGGAAGTCCATTAAGGTAAAGGTTCCCCTTGCACATATAGAGAGGTGGCGCAGTGGTTAAATGCAGCACTCCAGGCTACTTCAGCTAACTGTAGTTCAGCAGTTCGGCTGTTCAAATCCCACTAGGCTCAAGGTTGACTCAGCCTTCCATCCTCCCGAGGTGGGTAAAATGAGGACCCGGATTGTTGTTGGGGGCAATATGCTGACTCTCTGTAAACCGCTTAGAGAGGGCTGAAAGCCCTATGAAGCGGTATATAAGTCTAACTATTGCTATTGCTATATGCTAGTTGTTCATGACTCTAGGGGGTGGTGCTCATCTCAGTTTCAAATCCGAAGAGCCAGCGCTGTCCGAAGACGTCTCCGTGGTCATGTGGCCAGCATGACTCAACACTGAAGGCGCATGGAGGACGCTGTTCCCTTCCCACCAATAGTGGTCCCTATTTTTCTATTTGCATTTTTTTTACGTGCTTTCAAACTGCTAGGTTGGCAGAAGCTGGGAGAAGTCATGGGAGCTCACTCCCTTAAGCGGCGCTAGGGATTTGAACCACTGAACTGCTGACCTTTCTGATCGACAAGCTCAGCGTCTTAGCCACTGAGCCACCACATCCTCTAGGAAGTCAAGTGCGAGACTGTAGTTGGGCTTTTAAGAAGCACCTTAAGGTATCTGATCCAGACCCTGTGAAGATAGCAATAGCAATAGCAGTTAGACTTATATACCGCTTCCTAGGGCTTTCAGCCCTCTCTAAGCGGTTTACAGGGTCAGCATATTGCCCCCAACAACAATCCGGGTCCTCATTTCACCCACCTCGGAAGGATGGAAGGCTGAGTCAACCCTGAGCCGGCGAGATTTGAACAGCCGAACTGCAGAACTGCAGTCAGCTGAAGTAGCCTGCAGTGCTGCATTTAACCACTGCGCCACCATCGCAGAGCGATGCGTCCAGACAAGCATTTGGGGTCTATGTGAGCAGCCCTTCTCCCCATGACATCAACCGGGCTTTGAAGAGAATGGGAAGTGGGCCTCTGCCATGAAAGTTACAGGAAGATTCTTCATGCGAAGCTCCAGTGTAGCAACCAGAACATTTTTAGAGTCGAGCAGAATGGAAACGCAACCAAGAAGAACCTTGGTATCCACCAACTAGTATGTGGTCATCTCAGTAAGTTTCTCATTGTTTAGATATGAAGGTTTCTTTAACTGCTTCTCCTTGTCTTTTCAAGCCAAAGGACTTTTGTCAATTGTCTTGACTGACAAAACTATCAGAGGTCTCTGAGGCATTGGGATTTCTAGCAGGATAAGAGACCAAGGGCTGCTGTATCTCCTGCAAACACATTAAAGAAATAAAATGGGTTAATAGATAACTTAGCAACTTGCCAGTCATCGTTGGGTGTGGCTGCTTGATGAGGCTTTAACTCTCTGGGAGGAGATCAAAAAACCAGTTCTCCGATAGCAGGAGATGCTCTTCCACTGCAGTCATCTAGGTCAAAAGGAGGAAGGGTCACGTGGGTCTTTCAACTGAAGCCAAAAGAGATGGAAGTCCATGTTCCTCAGGGTTGGCTTGCTTCATGGGAGGCCCTACCTGAGAGGGACGCTCCCTGTGAACCTCAGAAGGAGCCATCTTCTCACTTCTCTGTCAGGGAAGATCTGTCTTCCCCCGCAGGAGGCCCTGTCACTCACAGCAATCAATGAGGCTGGTTGGCAACCCTCTGCTGCCTCCATGGTCCTCTTTATCGTCTTGGATAACCACCTTCTTCTTCTTCTTCTTCTTCTTCTTCTTCTTCTTTTTCTTCTTCTTCTTCTTCTTCTTCTCCTCCTCTCCTTCTCCCCCTCCCCATCTTTCTTCTTCTCCTCCTCTTCCCCTCCTCCTCTTCATCTTTCTTCTTCTTCTTTCTTCTTCTTCTCCTCCTCCTCCTCCTCCTCTCCTTCTCCCCCTCCCCATCTTTCTTCTTCTCCTCCTCTTCCCCTCCTCCTCTTCATCTTTCTTCTTCTTCTTCTCCTTCTCCTCCTCCTCCTTCTTCATCTCCTTCTTCTTCTCCTCCTCCTCCCCCTCCTCCTTCTTCTTCCTCCTCCTCTTCCTCCTCCTCCTCTTCCTCCTCCTCCCTAGTATATTCCCACAAGTCCAGGGCCTACTTTTCTTGGAAAACCACGACTGTCCCCAAAATAAACAGGATATTCCCTGGAAATTATGCAAGGTTCTTTCATTTCCTTAAGAATGGGGGAGGTAACGGAGATGATCTTGGGAATTTCGACAGGGAATTTTTTTTTTGAAGATTCACCAATCGATACCCTCTTGAAATCTTCCCTCCCAATGAAAGAAAAGTAAATGAATCTATGACTCTTACAATCTTAGGTTGATGATTTCACAAGAAAGCAGCGTTTATCATGGCCAGCGTGTCTGATGAGACAAGAAGATCTTAACTCAAATTCTCCTTCTTGCGCAAAACTTTTGATATATGATCTTCTTCCTTCTCTTCTTGGGCAATGTTCTATCTTGTCCATCCCGTCCTTGGGGAGGTAATCAGAAGACCATTAAGTCTACTGACAAGGAGCCAGCCAGGCCCCTGCCAGAGCCCTTCTAAAGGGGGGCATTTTCATGTTTTAACTTTGCCTGGTCTAGCTGGTTTTTTTGGAGGATAAATGGCTGCAAAAGTTGATGGAGTTAGTAAGGATGGCTAAATCGACTGCCTTGATTAAGGAATATAATTAATTTTGTTTCCATTTGGAAACCACTTCTGGACTTTGTACTTGAGGTGGGGAAAAAATGAAACTTTGATTTGGGCTTTCACTGATTAGAAAGGTTTGTAGTTACAGAAGTCGCCAATCTTTATTATTATGTCAAAGTTAAAAGTTGAGGTTGTACGTTATCACCTTATTCTACTGCGCCAAAAGGAGTTAGGAGTCAATACTTTTCTTTTTCTTTCCCCTTTGTCCATACACTTTTCCCTCTTCCCCTTCTCCTCCCTTATTTGCCTATCATTCTCATTTTTCTTTACATTTTTAAAAAATATTTTATATTTTAAACGAATAAAAATGGATCACTGCATGGAGAAAGCAAAGTCTGGTGGATCTCCTTGACGGTGGCTAAGTGATCTTGTCCCATTTCTAGTGGTCGAAGGGAAGAGACAGACGGAGGGAGGGCGGGGAAAGAAAATACACCATTGTGCAGCCAATGTGGCGATACACACACACCTATCAACTCAACCCAGGCTGCTCCTTCCAACGGAAAATGAAGGAGAGCTGCTGTCTATGTAAGGGTTATAAAGAGGATTAGTTGGTGGCTGGTCCAAGGGGCATTTTATGGAAATTGGGGAGTTGAACTGCATTGTCAGAGAGGGAAAAGAGGAGGGGGAGCTTGACTGTCCACGCAATGGAAGCCCCCCTTCTCTTGCTGAGTTACTGAGTTGATAATAAGCTTCCTTTTTCTCCAGATGGTTCAGGGAAATTGGGGAATGGAACTCCGTGATCTGGGCTGCCTATCCTGGCCGGACCTTAAGCTCCTTCTTCCCTCATGGATATAGCCAGATCCCTCCCTCCCTGGCGGATCCCAGAATTTAGAAATAGGAGCCAGCATGTGATATGATTGCTCTACTCTGCCTGCAACCCTTCCCGTTTCAGATGATGGTGCAGAGAAGCAGATACAGTAAGTCTCATTCCTGCTCCTTTTTGGTAGAGCTTCGAGGTCACGTCTTCTGCCGTGGCACCGATTGGATTTCCGACAGAGAAGGCAGAGGAGTCCTGGCTGTTCTCTGAGCTGGGTGGTTTTTCTTGCAGATATTTCATCACCCAAACTAGGTAACATCATTGGTGTTAGCCACAAAAAAAAAAAAGCAACTTATGCCATTTGTTCCAGCATCGCAGCAAGAAAACCTCCGAGAGCACCAAAGACCCCTCATTTCAACCCTGAGCTACAAAAATTCTCCTTTATTGGTAGAGAAGTCAGAATTTGGCCCATTCTGGCTCCCCCTCCGGATTTCCAGCTCTCTCTTCTGCGTGTCCTTTGCCGATCCCTACTGAAGGAGGACACTTTGCTTTCTCGGGACTTGCCACCAAACGTGGCCAGTTGCGCACAGAAAAGTACGATGCCACACACACCAGGCCAGAATTCATGGCTCCTGTAGGTTCCACGTGTGTTTGGACAGAATGGGTTTTTCCCTCCGACCAGAAGCCACCAGCGAGGAGGCCGTTCTGCTCCTTGGGACCTCCTGTCCTCTGATGCCTTTGGCAGCCCCCAAAAAGGCCAGACCTTAAAACCAGCTTTATTTCGGAGGCCATTGGTCCATCCCAGTATTTCCCACCTGCCTGCAGAACAACTGATGCACTCTGCAAGCCATAAGCTCAGCCCAGAGGCCTCCTGGTGCTTCTCTGCAGCTCAGCTCAGGGCTTGGGAAAAGAGTCCGGCTCTCCTTGGCGTCCCTGCCCTTTGCTACCAGGCCGATCCAGCTAAATAGGCCCTCTTATCTGCTCCCCTGCATACATTAAACACCCTTATAATTATCAGCACTTTTCCCTTCTGCAAATTACATTCTCCCTGGCATGAGCCTCGGGGCATCGCTGTCCTTAATGCATTTCTTGTTTTGCTATTTAACCGGCAACAATATTGGGTCACGGCCTACTTGTAGCATCTCCGGGCCAAGCCGGGCACTGCCTTCCCCAAGAGGCAGAGATCAAATCCACCTCGCCGAGGTGGGGGAAACTTCTCTTGGGCTCTGCTCTGCAGAAGAAGATCCTGCCGTCCCCGGCCACCTCGTTCGCCGATTTTTCTACTACCGGTTTGGGTCTGCTCCTGTGCGCACTTACTCATGTGCAATGCTTTTGCCCAGTGTTTCTCAACCTTGGCGACTTTAAGTCCTGTGGACTTCAACTCCCAGAATCCCCCAGCCAGCTCAGCTGGCTGGGGGATTCTGGGAGTTGAAGTCCACAGGACTTAAAGTCGCCAAGGTTGAGAAACACTGCTTTTGCCGATCCAGACCAAACCTGCAGCAACGCATCTCTGGTTTGCAGCCTTTTGACTAAAATTGCAAGATGCGTCAGCTGGACGTGGAAGGACAGCCCTGCTTCTACCTAATCCGAGTGTGTGGAAGCCGAATTGAATGTGCTTTTCAAAAAAAAACACCTTTCCTTCTAAATGTCTATGGAGATTCTCAGCCCTCCAGGCCGTCCCAAAGGTGCTTTTTTTCAAGAGGTTTCTCTTTGAAGAATTTTTGCTTCTCACCCCCCAAGAAACTTTCTCAGCTCTGGCTTTCCCACCATCCAGTCAGGGCTGAAGAAGCTTCTCGGATGAGAAGCAAAACTTCTTCAAAGAAAAAACAGTTGCCTCTTGAAAAAAAAAATCACCTTTAGGAATTTGTTTCCAGAGTACAGGGAAGTAAAGGATGGAATCCTGGAGGGGAGTGCTCTGTGTGTGTGTGTGTTTTCACACTGCTCCTTCTTGTGTGGTGTGTTTTGGCCCAGCTCAGGCAGGGAATGGGCCAGGGGAAGATTTGCAAGTCAGCAGGTATGGTGTCTTCCTCCTTCCAGCAAAGGTGGACTTATTCTGGCACTACCCAAGGATGGGACCTGCTAAAAAGGACGAGGGGAGGGGAGAAGGCAGCCTTGTCCTTTTCAAATTGTAGGGAAATAATTCATCATTCAGCCCGTTTGATTCTCCGATCCAGGAATGCTTCCGGACTCTGCAGGAGTTGGAGGTGATATCCGGTGATTTCCAACATTCTTAGGGGAAGAACCCAGGACTCAAAATAAATGAGCCCCCCACCTTCATTGGCCGTTTCCCATCTGCTCTGAAACTTACAACAAATAAGAGAGGAGGATGAGCCCTCTCTGCATGAGTCCCTGTTCTGAGCAACCCCAGGCAGCCGCTCCGGGTGGAGGCCAGAGTGTGCAGAGGCTGCCAGAGACACTCTTGCACCCCCAGAACAGACTCTCCCAGTGGGTAGGGTCCCCCACACCCCACCCCTCACTCCTGGGTCCTTCTTAAGGCAGGGCAGCCCAGGGGAGTGATGTGGACTTGGCTCCTTTCCTTGCTTGCAACCACTCCCTGGTATGAACAGAGTTGGAAGGGACCTTGGAGGTCATCTAGTCCAACCCCCACCCAAGCAGGAGACCCTACACCGTTTCTGACAGATGGCCGTCCAGTCTCTTCTTGAAAGCCTCCAGGGATGAAGCTCCCACAACTTCTGAAGGCAACTTCTGTTCCATGGGTTGATTGTTCTCACTGTCAGGAAATTCCTCATTTCTAAGTTGCTTCTCTCCTTGATTAGTTTCCACCCATTGCTTCTTGTCCTGCCCTCAGGTGCCTTGGAGAATAGGTTGACAAATCCCCCCCCCTCTTCTTTGGGGCAGCCCCTCAGATATTGGAAGGCTGCTATCATGTCTTCCCTGGTTCTTCTTTTCGCTTTAGTAGCCACGCCCGGTTTTCCTGCAACCCTTGTTCTTCCCCAACTGGCGCCCTCCAGCTGCCCCCGCCACCCTCGCGGCGCTGCAACTCTAACGGGGTCCAAGTGAGTCCATCCAAACGGGCCTGGAGTGGACAACGCCGCGCTTCCCTCCCGCTTCCTCCTGGACGGGGCGGCCGGGTGTGCCGGGGACGGCCCTGCACGGGCGCTCTCGGGGACAGGGGGGGGGGGGTGTTCCGACCGGCGGCGCCCTGGCTGCCGGGGTCGGAGGGCTCCCGCGCGGCTCCCCCCCACTCAGAGTTGGGGCGTGGGCGAGTCGGGGCAGCAGCAGCAGGTGCGTGGGGGCGGGGCCGAGAGAAAGGGGCGGGTCTGGCCTCCGCCCGCCCCCGCCAGCTGCCGCCGCCGCCGCCTCCATGTTGGAAGCGGGCAAGCGGCGAGCGCTGTCCAGCACCGGCGCCCGCTCGCTCCAGGGCCCGAGGGGGGGGGCGCTTGCGAGGGCGGGGCCGCAGCCGGGCTGCCCCCTCCCTCCCCCTCTCCCCGTCAGCACTCCCGACTGGGACCCCCCACCCCGCCCGAAGCGACCCTTCGGCCTCGGCGCCCCCTCTTGCCCCCATCTCGCGCGGCTGGGGGGGGGGGCGGAGGGGGCCAAGCAGGCGTCTTCCCGAGGTGCCAGAGCATGTGCAGAGTGCCGCTCCGCCGCCGGGCGCGCATCTTCCCTCCTCCCGGGGGCCGCGGCTCCCCTCAGGCCGAGCGGAGCCAGGGCGGGCCCGGGGTGCCAGAGCATGTGCAGAGCGCCCTCGGCCGCCGCCCCCCCCTCTGCCCCCCCTCACCGAGGGGGCGGGGGAGGAGGGGCCGCGCCTCCCTCAGGCCGAGCGGGGCGGCGGGCCGAGTGTGGCGGGCGGCCTGTGCTCCTCGGGGCCGGGCACTAGGGGTCAGGGCAGCCCCGGGCAGGCGGGCGGGCGGGCGGGGCGGGGGTCGGGCGGGCTCGGCCGGTGCCAGCAGTCAAGATGGTTTCCGGCGGGGGCTTCGCGGGGGAGGCGGGGGAGGGGCGGCTCCGACGCGCCTCACCAGCCCGGCAACGTCAGGCAGCGGCTGGTGATTTGCTGGCCGCGCCGCCGAGCCCCGCTAGAGAGGCTGGAAGCGGGCGCTGCGAACTCGCCTGCCGCGCCGCCGGCGATGCTCTGTCCTCGGCCGCCGCCGCGGGGTCTCCAGCAGCCCGCCCGCCTGGCCCGGGACGCCGCGCGACGGTGAGTGGCCCGGACGGAGCCGCGGAGAACTTGCGCCCGGCTTCCCCGCCGCCTCTGCCTTTCGGGCGCCGGGCGGGCTCGGGACGGGGCAGCGCAGTGCAGCTCCTGCAGCCCGGCTCCCGCCAGGCTCCCCCGGCTCGCGCCTCTCCGGCGGGACCCGGGCGAGCGGCGGAGGGGCGACGGGCGCCGCTGCCAGCCCGGCTGAGCCGGCTCGGTCCGGGGAAGGGGAGCCGCCTGGCCCCCTCGGGGCGCTCCGAACGCGGGGCCGCCCGAGAGGGACCCGAGGAAGGGCAGCCGCCCCCTTTCCTCCGCCCGAGCTGCCCGCGGAGGGAGACGGGCGGCTGCTCCGAGGTGGCGGGGATGCGCGCCGGACGAGCGGGAGCAGCCCGAGAAGAGCGGCTTTTCCCCGGAGTCACCCCCCCCCTCCCGGTCGTCTGAGCGCGGCTTTGGCTCGGACACGCGACTCGGGGTGCGTGGGGAAGGGTCGGCGGAGCGAATACGGGACGGGGCGCGGACTGCTCGGGATCTGCTGCGCTGCGGGCGACGGGGCGCTTTCGGCCGCTGCTCTCGCCCTTCCTCCGACGGCCAGCCCGGAACCCTCCGGGCGCCCCCTCGGGCGGGACTCGCTCCGGAGGAAAGGCTCGCCGGAGGCCAGTAGGTCCCGCGCTGCGCAGCTGCCTTGGCTCGGGTCGGGGGTCGCCACGGGTGCCGTGTTATTGCACCCCCCTTTTTTGGGGTGGGGGCGTCCGGACCTCTGCTAGACTCCAGCTTTAAGCCCCTCCTCCCGCCCCTCCTCAATCAGGTGCCCCAGATCCGTGGGGATCATCCAGCTGCTCTGCCGCTGCTGATGAGGGAGCTGGGGGGTGGCACGGGGCCCCCTCCCTCCTCCAGTCCCCCGAGAAGGTAGGAATTGGGGCTTTTCCCTCGAAGTGGCCGGAGTTATCCCGGCTGACCCCGGGCTGCTTTTAAAGGCAATTCCCTCCTTAGAAAAATCCCCCCTCCCCGTTTTTAAGGGGGTGTGGGGGGCTGTCGTGTGGAGGAGCCGCTGCTTTTAAAGCTTGGGAGGCCTGGGGGGGTAAGAAGTTGCTCTCTCCGAAGAAGTTCGGCTTAAGCCTTTAAGCCAATTTGAGGCTAGAATTGCCCCCCCCCTTTTCTTCCCTCTCTTTTCCTCTTCTTTTCTCCGTCTTAACAACTTGGGGGGGGGGGGAGATGACAACACAAAACTCCTGTCTCAGAAGCCTCTGGGTGGTTGGGTGTGCGGTGAAGCTACAAAACTGTCCCTATTCAAACTGGGAAGAGATAAATGACTATTATGGATGGGACACCACTAAGAAATCCTGAACACCGGGGGTGGGGGGGTTTAAGGGTTCTGATAAGCAACTAACCTGGGAAGTGGGGGGGGGGAAACCATCCTGCAAGGAGGCAGAGGGACAAGCCGCTTCCTTGGTGTTGCCAGGGAAACCACACAGCTGTGTTTGGGCAAGCTGGACATTGAGGAAGTTGGGGTGGTTGGAAGGAGACTCTTCAGTATGTCCACCTGGGTTAGATGGGGGGGCGGGGGGGTGAGTTTTCTTTTGGTCAGAGAAGGACTTGGCCAAGTGAGGAACCAAGGCTGATCCAAAGGTCCTTTTGCAAGAGGCAACTGGACTTTCTGTTTTTCTTTGAAGACATTTCGTTTCTCATCCAAGAAGTTGCTTCAGCTCTGCTCTTCAGCTCATCCAAGAAGCTTCTTCAGGCAGCTGAAGAACCAGGAGGGCTGAGAATCCATTCCTTCCTTCCTTCCTTCCTTCCTTCCTTCCTTCCTTCCTTCCATCCATCCATCCATCCATCCATCCATCCATCTTTCCTTCCTCCATCTCTCCCTCCCCCTTCTCTCTCTCCTCTTCCTTCCTCTTCCTTCTTCCTTCCTTCCTTCCTTCCTTCCTTCCTTCCTTCCCTTCCTTCCTTCCTTCCTCCATCTCTCCCTCCCCCTTCTCTCTCTCCTCTTCCTTCCTCTTCCTTCTTCCTTCCCTCCTTCCTTCCTTCCTTCCATCCATCCATCCATCCATCTTTCCTTCCTTCCTCCATCTCTCCCGCCCCCTCTCTCTCTCCTCTTCCTTCCTCTTCCTTCTTCCTTCCTTCCCTCTTCTCTTTCTCCATTGGCTCTTAAAAAAGCCCCTTTGGGACAACCATGACCAGGAGGGCTGAGAATCTCCCTAGACAACCAAGGCTTCCTTCCCTTCCACTTTCCCGCCCCACCTGAACTAACCGCCCTTTCCTGCCCCCAGGTTGGGTTCTTTGGTGGGATCCCACATGGATGAATTACGTTTCCCCTGTAAACTTTCCCTTCCTTCCTGCTTTCCTCTTCCAGATCGCTGAGCCCTCCGCCAGACGGCTACAGAGACCGCTGTAGAAGGACTCCCTGATGCCTACAGCCCGGGAGGAGCATTATGGATTTGACTAAGATGGGTCTGATTCAGCTCCAGAACCCCAGCCACGCCACTGGCCTTCTCCAGAAAGCCAACCAGATGCGCCTGGCCGGCACCCTGTGCGATGTGGTGATCCTGGTGGACAGCCAAGAATTCCACGCCCACCGGACTGTCCTGGCGTGCACCAGCAAGATGTTCGAGATCCTCTTCCACCGCAACAGCCAGCATTACACCTTGGATTTCCTCTCGCCAAAGACCTTCCAGCAGATCCTGGAGTACGCCTACACTGCCACCTTGCAGGCCAAAGTTGAGGACCTGGATGACCTCCTGTACGCGGCGGAGATCCTCGAGATCGAGTACCTGGAGGAGCAGTGCTTGAAGATCTTGGAGACCATCCAGGCATCGGAAGACAACGAGGCCGAAGTCAGCATGACCGACGGCGGTGCCGAAGACGAGGAAGATCGGAAGTCCCGGTACATTAAGAACATCCTGCTCTCCAAGCATTCCAGCGAAGAGAGTGGCTACGCCAGCTTGGCCGGTCAGGGCCTGATGGGGACGATGGTGGAACACAGCCCCTCGGTCTCCACCTCCTTCGGCCTGGCGGCCATGAGCCCCACCAAGACTGCCGTGGACAGCTTGATGAGCATTGGACAGTCGCTCTTGCAGGGGGCTCTGCCCCGCCAGGCCCTCGAGGACTTGCACTCTGCCAATGGCCGGTGCCCGGCCGTGTCCGAGCTGAAGACCGAAGCCATGCAGGTAGAGGAGGCCTCCAGCCACGAGAGCCCCAGGTCGGGGGAGCTGGGCGCTTCCGGGGGGGACAAAGCAGAGGATAAAAGCAAGCAGGGGCCTGGCACCCCCACCCGCAGCAGCGTCATCACCAGCGCCCGGGAACTTCACTATCCCCGGGACGACAACGCGGAGCAGCCCCTTGAGGCGGTCCAGGGCCCCCCGGTTGGGCCGGACCTCCTGGCCTCCCACGGGGAGAAGCCGATGGGCATGTACTCGGTGCTGCCCAACCACAAGGGCGAGTCATGCTGGGCCTGCCCGTCTCCATGGCCCCCACCCTGCACGTCCAGCCGGCCCTGGCCGTCTCCATGGACTTCGGCTCCTACGGAGGGCTCCTCCCGCAAGGCTTCATCCAGAGGGAGCTCTTAACAAACTCGGGGAACTGGCCGTGGGGATCAAAACCGAACACCGGAGCGTCGGGGAGCAGTGCAGCGTTTGTGGGGTGGAGCTGCCGGACAACGAGACGGTGGAACAGCACAGGTAGCTCTCCTCCCCCTTCGCGGGTATTTTGCACCTTGTGCGCTTCCTGGGGGGGTCGGGCAAAGTCGCTGCGGTTCTGAGGGACCCGATGAGGTTCCTTTTCTTCCTGGCAAGGAAGTCAGTTGCAGGCTGAGCCTCTTGCTCAGAAGGGAAAACCAAAGAGGGAGTTTAAAGGCTCTGAAGGGCAGGTGGCCTTTTTGCAAGTTGGTCTTCAGAATAGGAATCGGGGGGGGGGGCTCAAGGAACTCCTCCTTCTCCTCTCCTTTTTTTCTTCTTCATCTTCTTTTCCTCCTCCTCCCTCCTCCCTTCTCCTCTCCTTTTGTTCTTTTTCTTCTTCTTCTTCTTTTCCTCCTCCTCCCTCCTCCCTTCTCCTCCCTTCTCCTCCCTTCTCCTTCTCCTTCTCCTCCCTTCTCCTTCTCCTTCTCCTTCTCCTTCTTCTTCTTCTTCTTCTTCTTCCTCCTCCTCCTCCTCTCCTCCTCCTCCTCCTCTTCTTCTTCTTCTCCTCCCCCCTCCTCCTCCTCTCCTTTTTTTCTTCTTCATCTTCTTTTCCTCCTCCTCCCTCCTTCCTTCTCCTCTCCTTTTGTTCTTTTTCTTCTTCTTTTCCTTCTCCTCCCTTCTCTCCTTTCGTCATTCTTCCTCTCCTCCTCCTTCATCCAGAGCTGACCATGAAGCTGGTTTCAGCTAATGCCTTCCAGACACCAGCATTGTTTTCCAAGCGACAGGATTGCTAGGGAGCGCAAATAGTAAGAGGCAGACCAGTGTCCTCCTTCCCAGGTACACAAGCATTTGCTCAGCCACGGAAGTCTGGAGTAAGCGTGTCCCTTGGTCTGGTCCAGGAGTAGGGCTCCTCTGAAGTTTCTCTGTGGGAGAATAGAAAGTGTGGACGCCACAAGTGTGTTTGTTCAAGAAAGAAAAGAGATTCTTCCATGCTGCTGAGGCAAAAGTGAGAGGCTGCAGTCCAAGGAGAAATGCCCGGCCCTTTGCATGCTGTGAAATGCGTGTGCCTCCCCCCCCAAAAGGCCAGCGGTGGGTGATGGAAGTTGCAGTCCGTGGCACCTGGATGACCATTCTTTGATCAGTTTAATTTTTGCCCCCCTTAAGCTCAGCTTTATTCTTGTAGAAGCTGCTCCAGTTTATTAACGTAAAGTGGGGTTTAAGTAATGTTTCCTGGGCTGAGCTGAGTTCCTTGCTAGTAGCTACTTTCACTTATGCCGACTTAGGCTCGGCCTTCTGGATGGCAAATTTGAACCCCGGCATGCATTTTTTATGGTTTAGGCGGAAATTGCTGTTTTGAGCACTGGGTCGGTTTGTGATTATTGCCAAAGTTTGTTTTTATTGGTTTCTCTGCTCTAAATAGGGTGAGAATTTCAGCAAAGGTCCGGTGTAAATCTTTGTACTATTTCCACCTTAACTAAAAGCCAGCCCAGGGCTCAGAGTGTCTGGCTGGTGCTTCTCCCAAGTGGTTTAATGCTCTTCTTCGGGGACCTATTCCTGACAGATTCCCTTTTTTTAAAAAAAGTTTAAAATGTCGTTTTGGGTTGTTTGATATCCAGGGTGGCTTTAAGCGGAACAGCACATTGGAAACAAATTGCTCTCTGAAGGGAACTTAATACGGGGAAATCTGTCTTTGCTCAGTTGTAGTTTTGAGCATTGCTTCCCTTTGAACTCGGCTGCTTAAGAGCTCTCTATTATTATTATTATTTTTTTTAAAAAAACCATGCCAAATGCACGGAAGGGGAGAATCCATTTTGACAGGAGGCTGTTCCTGTAAAGGCAGCCTTTTCTTGGGAAATACGGTGGGCCTGTTTCTTGTGGGGACACAACTCTCTTATTCCTGCTTTCATGAATGCTGGTTTGCGCTTGGCTTCCGAGCTTCTCTTATTTCCTGAGCAGGCTGTTGATCCTTTTGGGGGGGTTCTCTTTGCTCAGCCCCGATTAGGACACCCCACCCTTCCTCTCCCCTGTCTGCCTGGGTGGGTCTGGAAGGTAGCAAAGGTAGCTTGGCAGTCCCTGCTTGGCTGCACCTGGCCTTACTTGCAATGCAGAAAAACAAAATTGGTGCCTTCGTCTTGTGCAAACATTGGTGGCGAAGGTGCAGAGTGAAGCATATTTCTTGTGCCTCTAATACTGTGTAAACATATTTACAAGGCAGCCTGCTAATAGGATTCGAGCCACAATGCAGAAGATGCTCAGAGATGCTTTAATGAGGCAGCAAGTTTAATTACTGTACTCCAAATGTACAGAATGTACGTTTGGCAGGACCGGTGAGGAAGGAGCAGGCTGCTTTGGGCTTGGCGACTCTTAGAAAGAGAAACTCAGGGTGGCATAGCCACGGTTGCTTTCCCTCTTCTCAGCAGGGCCACAGCTGATCCAAGCACTTGGCCCGTCGAGGTCAGCCCCCCCCCGGCCATTGGGCCACCCAGGGAGGACTTATCCCCCTCCCACAGAAATGGCTTTGCAAGCATTCAGGGTTGGCTTTTCAGCCCCTGCTAGCCATGGTTATATTCAGCTCTCCCGTAGCCAGGGACCGGTTTCTGTTTCGGAGTTGATACGCCCTGAGTAAGGGGCACTGCTTCCTGGGGTACGTTGAGCCTCCCTGAGGATAATGGGAAGAGAGGAGCAAGCCGGAGGGGGCTTGGAGCAGCCGTCCTGGATACGCTGTGAGGACAGAGGGATTTGGAGCCCCCCAGGGAAGTCCTGAGCCTCACAACCTGGCTTGTTTTCTCTCTGCAGATCCCTGATGTTGGGGGGGGGGGGGCGGC
Source organism: Thamnophis sirtalis (assembly GCF_051295495.1). NCBI lineage: Eukaryota > Metazoa > Chordata > Lepidosauria > Squamata > Natricidae > Thamnophis > Thamnophis sirtalis. The sequence continues at coordinate 98,566,810 of NW_028261382.1, read as the reverse complement.
CACAAATCTCTGTTCCTCACCTGGGGCTGTGGAGATGCCTGGGGCCTCTCAGAAAGCAAAGAGGGAGAAGCTGGGTCCCAAATATCATGGAAGTTAGGAAGAAACGTTCTTCTGTAGGATCAGAGCTGGCTTTTGAAGGCCAGGTCATGCCAAGAAGCTTTGGTCCAAGGATTTCTTCTCTCTCACACACACCCCTCCTGCCCCCCTGCTCCCCCCTCTGGCCAACCTCTGGTTCAAGGATCAGGATGGCTTAACTAGAGGTTGGCAAGTGGGGTGGGCGGTGTGTGTGTGTGACAGAGAAGAAATTCTGGGCATTAAGGTGCTCTTGGCCGGCTGGCAAGTGTCACGGTTCGGGATTTTAAATCCTGAGCCATTCTGGGATTGCCAGAGCTGGTCGATATCCTCGGTTGTTTCTCCCATCCCTGCCGCTTTCACTCCTAGGTTTGAATTTCCTTCCTCCCTTGGATTCCCTTAATCCCGTCAAAGGCTTCCTTGACTCCACGCGAACCGGTGAATTGATGAGTAAGGTGGCAGATTTTTTTTCAGTCTTAAAAAGGTGCTTTTAAAAAAAGAAATGGGAAGGCTGTTGAGGTTGTGTTTTTTTTCTGTCTAAAAAAAGCTGCTTTTTTTAAAGCGTCATGTTCTGTGCTCTTTTAGATGTAATTGAAACAACACCTGTAGTTGGCAGAATTATTTATTTATGGTGCTCTTAACACAGTCTGGCTAGGGTTTTTTTTTTTCCCCAGGGAAGGGAGGAAAATTCAGGGCCAAAAAGGAAGATTCCGATAGCATCGTCCCTTTCTAAATGATGCGCTTTATTTATATAATTATTAATTATTATTAAATTTACGTGGTTTCTAAATTGATGGGATAATCTAGCAGAAATTAATGAAGGGTTTGTTTCAGAGGAGCACAAGGAAAAAACTGATTCTCATGAACTGGACAGCTGCAGCTCCTGTGGGTGAATTTTGCTTATCACCACCGTGAAACCAGGGCTGGGTTCAAGCGTGTGAACGTGCTTAAATCAGTTGTGAACTTGTGTTATCTGCCGACACTCCCTTCCCAGTAGTGGAACTGACATTTCAGCAATCCATCACCACCCGTGAAATGTTTCCTCCCACGGTATGCCCCAGATTGAGTTCAACTTTGGGGGGTGATTTAAATCAGGCCATCAAATCTGGAAAATTTCAGCTGAAGGTGCTGACAATTTTGGTGTCCCTGGTATTTATTGCAACCTGAATTTTTATGAGCCGTGACACATGGATACCAGAGCCTGTGGTTTTTTTTTGATTTTCTGTTAACTCCCCCTTCTTTGGAGGTCATTTTGCTTAAACAATTTTTAAGGCCCAGATCAGAAAAAACTAAAGAGGTTTTATTAATAATCGTGATTTCCAAAGGGCGATGGGATGATGGGGAAATGAGAGTAAATTTCTATTGTTTTCGAGCTATGACTGGTGGCCAGATTTCCTTCTTATTTGTCTGAAAAAGCTGACACCTACTAAACAATGTTTGATGTGCAATATTTTATCACACTTACTGAGAAATCTGAAGCCTTTCCATGTACTTTGATACTATACTTTGATGCTATGTTGTTGCTTTTTCATCTTTTATTAATACAAAGTGATAACATTTCATATCAAAAGCTAACTAATGTTCAGAACTGTATAAACCTTAATTGAAATTGTGGGCTAATTTGAAGAATTTTAGCCAAACCTGCGCAGGACTTTCTAATTGTGTTAGAATCACAAACGAATGTTAGCGTTAATTGGAATTTCTGTCATTCTTTTGAACGGTGCCTTTTTTTGTTTTGCTAAATTCTGCGTGGCAGAAAACAGTGAGAAAATATTTCTGGGCAAAATGTGTGTAAGAAGAGATATTCAGACAGAAGAGATTCAGAGTTGGTGTCCATGTTTCCTCTCTTGCTTCTTGTTCTCGTTTCCCCCAAGATCTTCGAAGAGCCCCTCAAGTTTGGGTCTTGAACCTCTTGACCAAACTCCCTTCTCTCTTGAGACTTGCAATGTTGCTACCACCTGTTTCTCTCTTCCAAATGGGGCTGATGGTTCTGACTCACGGAACATGCGTGGAGCGTGGAACCATCTACTTCCGCAAATAGAAAGTTTCCAACACGGTTCAGAGGTGGTCAGATTTAATTTAATGTTTGCCTTGATTGCAGCTTTTAGTTGCCCGCTTTGGGGAAGGGAATAGCGTGGATGCTTTTAAACTCGGTGAAATAAATGAAAGCATCATTTCCCCCCCCCTTTTTTTTCCAAAGGCAGTTATCCTTTTATTTCAGAGTGACGCTTGGAATTTGCATGGGGCCTCGTTCCCATGCCTGCAGCTTTGGATCAGGCGTGTCGGTGTGTGTCTGTGTGTCCATGTGCTCAGAGTGTAGTCAAAAAACCACAGTGGTACGACTGCATCGCCAGCCTGTGATCACCTCCAGCTTTGGATCTTGGAGAAGATAATGATTCCATGTGTGTTTTTCCTCTCCTGTGTTGCGCTAAACGCTGTGATGGATTTGCCCCTGGCTTCTCCACACTCCTGGCTTCTTCCCCCTCCGCCACCCCCACCCCCCCAAATGTTTGACAGTGATAACTTCCAGAATGTGTCTGGCTGGCTTGGCTTCTTTCTGGCTGATGGTCCTTATTAGTGGCACCTGGCATTGCAACTGGCTAATGGGAAGCAGTGCAGTGGTGGGGGGCTTTGTGGGCCCCTCAATTGGCCATTGAAGGTCTTCTTCCTTGCTTTATGGCCGAGAGGACTCAGGAAATGAGGGCCGCCAGCCAGGTTCAGGGCCCTGACCCTGGTTGGGAGCTGGGAGCCTTGGATGGAGCACACACACACACACCTGAAAGAAACCGGGGGGTGCTGTTTCTCATCAGAGGTGGAGAGCCGCATGTGGCCTTGAACTTTGGGAATTGTTTCCATCCATGGAAGGCAGGCTGGTGGTGGAGAAAGGGGCCTGAGGTCCACTTGTCCTTCACAGGTGACCTGTGGAGCAGACAGGTGGCCAGGAAGACTGAGGTGCCTTCTGGACCAACTCCTGCCCTTTGGAAAGGTTGGAGCTCAAGGCTTTGCTTTGAGAAGTTCTGCTGACCTTGGGCAGGGAGAAGATATTGAGTTCCTTCAGCAGTTCCTCCCATTGGTGGTGACTCTGAAGTAGAGCTTTTGATGTCATGGATGGATGGATGGATGGATGGACCAACCAATGGACAGGCTGATTGATTGACTGTTTGATTTACTGATTGGTTGGTTGGTTGATATGATGCGCCTTTCTCAGTAGCAACTTATGACCGGTCCATGAAGTTGTGGCTGTTGCAGTGTCCCCCCCCCCAGTCACAAGACCACAATTGGGGCACTTGGCAACTGGCACACAGTTTACAATGGTCACAGCTTCCCACAGTCACATCCTCACCCCTTGTGATCTTCACTGCCAGCTTCCAAGAAGTCGAGTCGAGGAGGAAAGCAGCCGCCCCCTGAGGTTGTGCTTAATGACGGCGCAGGATTCCTTAACAACCACAACCTGGACTGGCATTGTTTGGTTTGGTTTTGGTTTTATTAGCATTTGTAGGCCGCCCTTTTCCCTGAGGGGACTCAGGGCGGCTCACAGAAAACCAGGGAGAGGGAATACAACATTAAGACAACAACATATAATAAAATAGTAAGCAACATCCATTCATCATTCGGGCGGGGTAACGATTCTTATCCCCAGGCCTGACGGGCGAGCCAGTTCTTCAAGGCAGTGCGGAAGGCCTGGACGGTGGAGAGGGTACGAATCTCCACGGGGAGCTCGTTCCAAAGGGTCGGGGCTACTGCTGAGAAGGCCCTCCTCCTTGTGGTTGCCAGCCGACACTGGCTGGCCGATGGAATGCGGAGGAGGCCTAATCTATGGGATCTTATAGGTCGTAGGGAGGTAATTGGCAGAAGGCGGTCTCTCAAGTATCCAGATCCACTGCCATGTAGGGCTTTATGGGTGATTAATAGCACCTTGAAGCGCATCCGGAGATCGACAGGTAGCCAGCGCAGCTCGCGGAGGATAGGTGTTATGCGGGTGAATCGGGGTGCACCCGCAATCACTCGCGCGGCTGCGTTCTGCACTAGCTGAAGTCGCCGGATGCTCCTCAAGGGCAGCCCCATGTAGAGCACATTGCAGTATTCCAGCCTAGAGATCACAAGGGCCCGAGTGACTGTTGTGAGGGCCTCCCGGTTCAGGTAGGGTCGCAACTGGCGCACCAGGCGTACCTGGGCGAATGCCCCCCTGGTCACAGCCGTTAAATGGTGGTCGAATGACAGCTGTGGATCCAGGAGGACTCCCAAGTTGCGGACCCTCTCTGAGGGGTGTAGAATTTGACCCCCCAGCCTGAGTGTTGGTATATTGGCCAAATCTTTTGGGAGGGAAACACAACAGCCACTCGGTCTTTTCTGGGTTGAGCACAAGCTTGTTAACCCTCATCCAGTCCATAACGGCTTCAAGACCCCGGCCCATCACGTCAACCGCTTCATTGATTTGGTACGGGGCGGACAGATACAGTTGAGTATCGTCCGCATATTGATGGTATCTGATCCCGTGCCTGCGGATGATCTCTCCCAGCGGTTTCATTGTGCACTGAAGATCGCATTGAATTTCATTGTACAAGGGGCCACGACAATCAAGTAAACTAAACTAAACCCAACCCAGGGCAGCTTCCAACAGGTGGAAACTACATGAATCAAACAGAATACGGAGCATAAACAACAGCTGAGGCATCAGACCAGTAGATAAATGGTTAAATGCAGCACTGCAGGCTACTTCAGCTGACTGCAGTTCAGCAGTTCGGCTGTTCAAATCCCACCAGCTCAGGGTTGACTCAGCCTTCCATCCTTCCGAGGTGGGTAAAATGAGGACCCTGTTTGTTGGGGGCAAGAGGCTGACTCTGTAAACCGCTTAGAGAGGGCTGAAAGCCCTATGAAGTGGTATATAAATCTAACTTGCTATTGCTATTGCTAAATGACAACCTCGTCAGGGCCTTTTCCCTAACACTGCAACCCCTTTGCCTGGGAATGCATGGCAGCCATTCTGGGCCAACCTAACCTCTGGGATGGGAGGCCCAGCCTTCCAGAGAACAGGCATTGCAGCAGAGAGTCTTGGGTCCCACAAGGCTGTTGTAATATAGTTCCTTGTGTAGACGTAGCGGTCACCCATGGCCCAGTGGATAACGGGGCATGCAGAGCCACGCTGAACCACACAGGAGAAAACAAACTCCTAAAACTCCATAACATCCTGATAGTTCATAACATAACATCCTGAGATGTGCCCTACCAATGACGCCCAGGATTTGACCGTATATAGACAGAACTTCTCTGAGCAGTAGATTAGAAATTGTACTTTTACAGGCTGTTTTTAATCATATGCTATTGCTCCTCCTGCCTTTGTCCTGTCTCAATAAAAGGGGCTCTCAGACCCCCAATCTGGGCCGTCGCTCCATCCCGAGAAAGATCGTGTCCTGTCTTTTCTCCACATTGGCCTCATGGACGAACCACGGGAACGTTACACAAGGCGACAGGGTTGACCAATGGGATTGCCTTCCCCGCTGGGTCTACTGGAATGGGTGGATATAATCAGGGAGAGGCTGTCCCACAAATCAGAATAACAGAGTTAAAAGGGACCTTGGAGGTCTTCTAGTCCAACCCCATGCACAAGCTCTACCATTTCAGCTGGTTCTGGATTGGCCACTGGAGGCCAGGGTGACCTGTGGAGCAGACGGGTGGCCAGGAACACTGAGGTGCCTTCTGGACCAACTCCTGCCCTTTGGAAAGGTTGGAGCTCAAGGCATGGCTTTGAGAAGCTCTGCTGACCTCTCTTCTCAATAGGGAAAATCCCGGGTGGGCTGCTTTTGACCAACGGGGCTTGGAAGGGTCCTGTAACATCAAAGGATATCATGGAGGGTCCACTTTAAACCAGCTCAGCCATTCTGGGTGTCCTTTGAACTGGCCATTGGATACACCAGCAATCATCTTTGCTCACTTATTCTCTCCCTCCCTCCCTCCCCCACTCCTCTCTCTCTCTCTCTCTCTCTCTCCATCCCTCCGTCTCTCCCCCATCTCTCTCTCTTTCTCTCTCTCTTTCTTTCTCCATTCCTCTTCTCTCCCCATCTCTGTTTCTCTTTCTTTCTTTCTCTCCCCCTCTCTCCATCTCTCTCTTTCTCTTTCTCTCCATCTCTCTTTCTCTCTCTCTCTCCATCCCTCTCTCTCATCATCTTTCTCTCCCTCTCCATCTCTCTCTTTCTCTTTCTCTTTCTCTCCATCTCTCTTTCTCTCTCTCTTTCTCTTTCTTTCTCCATCTCTCTCTTTCTCCATCTTTCTCTCTCTCTCCACCCCCCTCTCTCCCCATCTCTCTCTTCCCCCTCTCTCCATCTCTCTCTCTTTCTCTCTCTCTTTCTCCCCCCATCTTTCTCTCTCTTTCTCTTTCTTCCATCCCTCTCTCTCCCAATCTTTCTCTCTCTCTCCCCCTCTCCATCTCTTTCTCTCTCTTTCTCTTTCTCTCCATCTCTCTTTCTCTCTCTCTCTTAAGCCCGGGAGGCAACTTTCTTTCGCAGCTGAGCCTGGGTTGCACCGTTAGGAGAAGAAACAAAGACCACTAAAACATCACGTAAAAGGGAGCCCCCCCCTAAAGATGCCACAAATAATTGTGAATGTCACAATGACACCCAACGCCACCGCCTGAGTAATTGCCTGATCTTTCCAAACGTGGAGCAGCAGATTCATCCTTTCCTTATCCCAGCAGCCGCCCGAGCGGTTTTGATTGGCTTCCCCGGCCAGGGGCTCCTTTTCATTCATAATTAGCAACTGTTTTACCCACCCTGATGGTTTCAAGGAACGACTTCTAAAAATGAGTAATTACTGCATATTTCCCATCAGTCAAACACGGGGGCCGCTCTGCCGCCTGATGCCGAGGAGGACGTGAAAAAGAAAAAATATTTCTGTTTGCAGTTAATTTTAGCGGCAGGCCGATCATGTTAACCGGCTGTAATCGTTTCCAGATACGGCCGATATTTTTTGTGTGTTGGGATGAAGGGTCGGGTAAGTGCTCACTTCCTGTGTAAATTAGCTTGTTCTATTCATACTGGCCAGACCTGGCTTGTGTCACTGGGAAGTCAGCCCCCCCCCCCGCTCTCCCCCTGGCCTGACATCAGGAGCAGAAAGCCCCTGCCCCCTCGTCCGGCTTCCAGAAGATGCCCGCTTAAGGGGTCACAACCTCCCCGAAGCAGAGGGCCAGGCTTTCTTCCCCACAAGGCCTTTCACTGCCCTTCCCTTGGGGGCATGCTGGGAAAGTCACCATGGCAGCCTGCAAGCCTTGGGACTGGTAGGCCCCCCAGCTGGAAAGGGTGGGGGGCATTGGGTGCTTTTGGGGGGCTCTCCTTGAAGTAACGGTGCTGGGTACCGGATGGGAGATGCTGATTTGGCTTCGGAGGCCAGTTTTTGGCCAGGCCAGCTCCGGCAAGTGGGAAGGGAGGGGGGACATCTGGGTCTCAGAAGGCCCTGGGGGGCAGCAGAGGTCTTGGGAAGCAAGAGGTCCACTTTCCTGGAGGAAGTTCAGGAGATGCTGGAGCCGGCTGTGGCTTTAGGAGATGTTGCAAAGGAGTTTGGGATGGAAAGGAAGGATTGGAATTAAAAAGGGGCACCTGCCTCTTGGAAGGATGGTACTGACCCCCCCCCAAAAATATATAGGGTATCGGTTTCTGATGCTGTTAGGTCAAAAGGAGGGGGGTCTTCATATCTTTACAGGTAGTCCTTGCTTTGTGACCTCAACCCAGCCCCAAATTTCCGTTGCTAAGTAAGACAGGGGTTAAGTGAATTCTGCTCCATTTTACGACATTCCTTGCTGCAGTCGTTAAGTGAATTGGGCTTCCCCGTCGAACTGGCTTGCTAGAAGTTCACAGAAGGGGGTCGTATGACCATGAGACACTGCAACCGTCATAAATACGTTGCCAACCGTCTGAATTGTGACCGGGGGGGAGAGGCTGCATCGGTCATTAAGTGTGAATAATGGTTTCGCATCACTTTTTTCAGTGCTGTGGTAACTTCTAATGGCCCCTAAACGAACTGTTGTAAGTCGAGGACTAGCGGTATTTACAGCATCCCCCAAAAGCATCTTGCTTGCAATGAGGGAGGGGGGGAGAGAATCTGTGCCCCCCTCAGCCCCCTTTGGTGAGACTCGGAGCTGCTCCCCCTGGTGGACAAACCCCCCCCATGATCCAGGATGGGTTATTCTTTTGGGGAGGGGCGCATAATAGGGGCTTGTTTCACCCCCTCCCCCGCCTCCAGATTGTTGGCCTTAGCTTTCAGTTCCAGCCCACGGGGGGTCGCGAAGGTAAGTCCAGCGCTCGGCCAAAGGGTGGGTGGGGCGATGTGGGCGGTGGGGGAACCTCATGGTCCTGTGTGGGCCGGATGAATGGCTTGGCAGGCCACAGTTTGAGGACCCAGGCTTCACAACATCTTTGCGTTAAGAAGAAGCAGGAGAAAGAGAAATGGTCCGTAGCCAATTGTGCAGGGAAGATGGAGGGTTCCCTTCCTGGATGACTCTGGTAGGAGCCATTGGGCATTGAATCCAAGTCAATCTCTCTTCTGCTGGCCTTGTGTGCTCTGTTGAAGGTGCTTAAACTTCTGGGTTTTCCCCCTAATATACAAAAGGAACTAAGTTGGAGATGATTTTAGATCAAAGGGGAGATCGAGGCATGGCTGTAGGAATGGGCCACCAGTTTAAAAAAAAGCAAACACTTACCACATATTTGTGCAAAATGGGTGTGTGCATATTTGTGTCCTGTATGTAACTTGTACATAATTCTGAAGCACACTTTGGTGCAATTTTTTTTTTAAATCTTGCATCAGACTGGCATTGGTACATTTGGAATCGGATAACTCTGCGCCGAAGTTTGGAGTTGCATGAAATCAAATTTCTGAGTCATTTGCAGTTTATTACGCTAAACCGAAAATGGTCGATATCCTGATGGGCGTATCTCTGTCTCTATTTTGCTGTGCTTGAGGCTCACCGCACTAAATCATGCTGAAAAAGAGTAAATTAGTTTTGCATCGGCTGATAACTCAACCGGAGTTCTGGAACTCTGCCTATTTCTTTCTGTAAATGCAGTGGGTAGATCAGGTTGCAATAGGTCAAGGCGTGGCTGGAGAATTCTGGGAGCTGAAGTCCAGACATTTTAAAAATCCAACCTGCCAAGGCTGAAAAACATTGGTGTGAGGCATACACACTCTCCTTTCCTTTGGGTCATGTTGGCCTACTAGCCTACTTGGGAGCTGAACCTTCTGAAATAAAGGGTGTGTGAGTGTATGCGTGCATTTGTGTTTGTACGATTCAGATTGGATTAGATAAATGGAATACACTCATTCCTCCCACCCACCCCCACCCAGACCCACAATCGACTCCTGTGATCTATCCTGCGAGACTCCAAAACCCCAAAGCTGTTTAAATTGTGTGCTGTGGTTTTGCTGCCCAGTGTTTGCAGAACTTAGCCAACTATTTCAAGAACTCCAGTATCTCCTCAAAAAGTTTATTGTCCCAGGAAGCAAACAAGGAACAATACAAAGTCCATTCTTTTGTTGTTTGCTGCTTTCATCATGAAGAAGGCACGGGCAATTTCACGAAGAAGGCACGGGCAATTACACCAGGGTGTAAGTGGAGGGAGAGAGAAGGATTACATGAGGAATTGGAAAGAGGGCCAAAAGAGTTGAGGGAGAACCTCCAGGTTTCTGCAGAACCAAATTTATCCACCAAAAGCTGAGCGAATTTTCTCAAGAATTCCACAGAGCTGTAAATCCACACATCCCCATCTTTTAGCCAATCTTGAGTTGGGAGCAGAGGTGTCAGACATCTGGTGGGTTGCAAGTACTGATAGTTGTGAGGCCTGGAGGATGCCTAGTTAAGAAAGATGGCTCCATGCACAATGAATGGTTTAGGTTTTAGGTTTATTGACATTCGTATGCCGCCCACTCCCTAGAGACTCTGGGCGGCTCACAGACAAGACAAGGGACATATATAAAAATTAAAATAAGAATACAATCATTAAAATTACACAACATGCATACTGCTTAGAGTGGGGCTGGATACTAATCAACAGCCCCAGGCCTGCCGGAACAGCCAGGTCTTAGTAGCTTTACGGAAGGCCGGAAGAGTAGTAAGGGTCCGGATCTCTACGGGGAGATCGTTCCATAGGGCCGGGGCAGCAACAGAGAAGGCCCTCCCCGGGGAGCCACCAACCGACATTGACCAGCCGATGGTACCCGGAGGAGGCCCAATCTGTGTGATCTTATTGGTCTCTGGGAGGTAAATGGCAGGAGGCGGTCTCTCAGGTAGCCAAGTCCTAAACCATGTAGGGCTTTAAAAGTGACAACTAGCACCTTGAAGCGTGTCTGGAGACCAATGGGGAGCCAGTGCAGCTCGCGGAGGATAGGTATAACGTGGGTGTACCTAGGTAGCAATAGCAATAGCTATAGCAGTTAGACTTATATACCGCTTCATAGGGCTTTCAGCCCTCTCTAAGCGGTTTTACAGAGTCAGCATATCGCCCCCAACAACAATCCGGGTCCTCATTTCACCCACCTCGGAAGGATGGAAGGCTGAGTCAACCCTGAGCCGGTGAGATTTGAACAGCCGAACTGCAGAACTGCAGTCAGCTGAAGTAGCCTGCAGTGCTGCATTTAACCACTGCGCCACCCACTATCGCTCGCGCGGCTGCATTCTGGACCAGCTGCAGTCTTCGAACACTCTTCAGGGGCAGCCCCATGAATGGGCTTTCAACCCTCCCCCCTCTTTCCTCATGAATGTTTTGACAATTTGGACTGCTCCGCGTGGAACATATGGAGCTTCCCATTCAACATTATCCTGCCTAGATTGTAGTTCACACTTCTGTGGGGTCTACTTAGCCGCTGCTTCCTCTCAAGCAAGCCGAATGTCGCTCTCTTCATTAAAAGAGAAGCTAAATATAACTGAGAATTGGCAAATAACATGCAACTGAAACAAGACCACAGAAGAACTGCAGGTCCCAGTTCTTCTCCTCCTAGAATCTCCTGGCGCAGCCCTGCAGAGGAGGGTCTCTTGAGAGTATCGGTGCTGTTGGCCTGGTGGTTGGACGCTTCTTGATCATTTCTGAGTTCACCGATTTTGCTTAGTGGTTTATTTTCTTTGTGCTGTTATTTAAGAACAAAAAAAAACACGGTTTCCTCCAGGACTTACAGAGCTGAAAGAGACTTTTAAATGATGGGCCAGTTGCTCGGTTAAGATGAACAGCCCCAAGGATGCTCAGGTCGAAGCCTCTGCTGGTTTCCGTGTTGCCTGTTTTATTTATTTTATTTATTTTTTTAAAAAAATTATTTTATCAATTTTATATATACATTCACAATTATATGATCTCATAACTGTTATTAATAATATGTATTTATAACAATTTTTCCCTACTGTTGACAATATACTTGAAGATTGCTTTCTTACCATCCCATAACTCCATCTTATCTTACAACGGTCCTACTTCTTCTTCCCTCCCTCCCTCTTTCCTTCCCTTGTTTCTTCTCTCCTACTCCCCTTCCTTCCCTCCTTCCTTCCCTCCCTCCTTCCCCTTCCCTCCTTCTCTCCTTCCTTCCCTCCTTCCTTCCTTCCCTCCTTTCTTTTCTCCTTCTCTCCTTCCTTCCCTCCTTCCTTCCCTCTCTCCTTCCTCCTTCGTTCCCTCCTTTCTTCTCTCCTCCTCTCCTTCCTTTCCCCCTTCCTTTCCTCCTTCCTTCCCCCCTTCCTTCTCTCCTACATTCCCTCCTTCCTTCCCTCCTTTCTTCTCTCCTTCTCTCCTTCCTTCCTTCCCTCCTTCCTTCCCTCCTTTCTTCTCTCCTTCTCTCCTTCCTTCCCCCCTTCCTTCCCTCCTTGCTTCCCTCCCTCCCTCCTTCCTTTCCCCTTTCTTCTCTTTCTTCTCTCCTTCCTTCCTTCCTCCTCTCCTTTCCCTTCTCTCCTTCCCCTTCCTCCCCTTTACCCTTCCCCTCTTCTTCCCATCACGTTGCCTGTCTTAATGCCAGCCAAACTGGATATTTTTAATGGTGAGCTCATTTATGCAGATGTGTGGATGGATTTTTGCATCTTTAGCATATGCTGATGTTCCCAAGATGACGTCCAGGAAAGTTGTCCTTTGATGCAGTGGAAATATTCAGAAATGCCAAACCCCTCCTAAGTGCAACATGCTTACAATATATTCTGAATATTCAGATATGTAAAACCAGCCTAAGTGCAAAGTGGAGTTAAAAATAGGAGCAGGACAACTTTAATAGTTGGTTGTGGTTGGTGGCCACTCCGCCACTTTAGGTCCCTTTTTTTTCCCACCAGAGAGTAATGAGGAACGTGGTGATTACACACCTTTGCCTGTTGCTCAAATCGGAGTTACCGGTTTTATCTCATACAATTACCGACGATCATCTGGTTTACTCTTAGTCTGGGCTTTTTCCATCCTTCCTCTTCTGACACTGATTTATAGTAAATAATAGAAGAATGTAAAGGCGGCGACATGATTCACCTTTCTTGTAAGCGTCCGTGCAAGCGAATTTTGAAAGGTAACCGAAAAGTGCCTTAAAAGGGGAAAAAAAGACATTTTCTGCTAAGTTGGAGAGATGACAGGTGTAAGGGGAAAAGGTTCTGGGAAAGCAGAAGTGGACTATTTCTTTGCCTTCCGCGGAGGAGGAGCAGACGAACCACAGAGAGGCCCAAAAAATGAACCTTTCGTGTACAGGAGAGCCACTTCCTTGTTGCCAAAAAACGTGCAATGAAGAAATTTTAGGGGACGCTTCTCTGCGTGAATCTGCACCCTCCGGCTGAGATTCTTTTACACCAGTTTTTCTTAAACCTTTGGAGATCTCAGAATGCAATGGCACACACACACACATCTATGTACACATGCGCACACAGGGAAGGGGGAGAGAATGCATGCCTATTTAGTAATCCAAAACCCCTAAGAATCGTTCTATTAAAAAAAATAAAAAATAAACACAAACAGTACAGCCAAAAAATATAGGTTTCTTCCTAATTTTTGTTTTTATCCCCCACCCCCCATATTGTGCTGATTAAAAAAAAAAAAGCTGGTGGGATGTTTAAGCTGGATCAGAGGATTTCTCTGGCAGACTTTCCTGTGTCCTTCCTATCCAGACTAAGATTGACTAAATAAACTCTAAGACTATTAAGATTGTGTGGACCAAGTTCTGGCATTGGGTGCGGCTTGTAGGAAGGGCAGAAAACCCACTTTTCATAAAGGGAGGAGGAGGAGGAGGAGGAGGAGGAGGAGGAGGAGGAGGAGGAGGAGGAGGAGGAGATTATTAGCGGGTCTTCTGGCGCTTCTAAAAATCAGAGATTTGTGTTGTCGGGGGAACCGAACCCATAAAGCACCCTCGTTTTTGCAAGCGGGAATGATGGTCTCTGCCTTCCTGGACGGCCTTCCTCCTTTGAGATAGACTTGCTTGGGCTTTGAATGCCGGAGGGGCATTCAGGAGCCAAGGTGGCGCAGTGGTTAAATGCAGCACTGCAGGCTACTGCTAGATCAGCAGTTCAGCGGTTCAAATCTCACCGGCTCAGGGTTGACTCATCCTTCCATCCTTCCGAGGTGGGTAAAATGAGGACCCGGATTGTTGGGGGCAATATGCTGACTCTCTGTAAACTGCTTAGAGAGGCCTGAAAGGCCTATAAAGCGGTATATAAGTCTACTGCTATTGGAGGGAGGGGGCTGCCAGGGCAGACGTGGGTTTCTACTGGTTCGCACCGGTTCAGGCAAAACAGTAGTCGCAGAACCAGCAGCAGCTCAGGCTGGCCGCGCCCCTGAACCGGTTCCCTGGTCTCCGCTGCTGTTGCCGGCGTGGCTTTTTTACTTGTTTTTCGTGGTCTTTGCGCATGCGCAGAACAATTCGCAGTGAACTGCGCACACACGGGCAGCGAACCGGTGCCAACGCAGGTAGGAACCCACGCTTGTGCCAGGGAGCCACCGAACGAGGCTGAAGAAGGAAGCACCGCTCGGTCCCCCTCTTGATCAAAGATTGAACTCTGCAAACTACGCTGGCCGCATCCCCATTGGCCACAGACAAAGCCTTCGCTGCTTCACACACCCCAAAAGAGAGAAGTGTTCAACTCAAGTGTTACTCAACCTTGGTGACTTGAAGTCCATAGGACTTAAAGTCACCAAGGTTAATCCCCCAGCCAGCATAGCTGGCTGGGGAATTCTGGGAGTTGAAGTCCATAGGACTTAAAGTCACCAAGGTTAATCCCCCAGCCAGCATAGCTGGCTGGGGAATTCTGGGAGTTGAAGTCCACAGGACTTAAAGTCACCAAGGTTGAGAAAGACTGCGCTAACTGAACGGATGCGCCTATCTCGATTTTTCTTTCTCTTTTTCTAAATAGAAAGTGTTCTCATCTGGGCTGCCTTAACTGTGGGAGGGGGGAGGTCGGTGTGTGTGTGTGTGTGTGTGTGTGTGTGTGTTTGGCATTCTGCTAGAGGTGCCAAAACTTTGTCTGTCGATGGCTGAAGGGTCCTTGTGGCTGCACCACACTCTTTGCTGCAAAGCGCAACCCGATTGTCGATTGTCGTTGCGTAGGAGAGAGAGGGGGGAAGAAAGAGAGGTGTTGGAGGCTCAGTCGTTGCTTGGGGTTTATTGCAGAGGCGCTAACCCACTTCCCAACCTCTGTTGATGTGGCGGCCGGTTCTCCCTCTCTCCGTGGGGACAAAATGGCAACACACCGGCCAGATAGAAGCTATTTAATCCTTCAGAGCAAGGCTTTTCATCCTTGGCAAATTGCAGATGTGCAGAGGTCCATAATTGGGGGCATTCTGGGAGTTGACGTCCACCCACCTTCAAATTGGCTAGGATGAGAAACACGGAAAGAGAAAGATGTAAAGAGATAGATATAGGGACATTGGAGGGTGCGGGAAGGATACAGGTGCCCAGCTGCTGATTAGAACCATAGAAATTTAGGGCCAGGATGGGCCTTGGAGGTCTTCTAGTCCAATCCCTTGCCCAAGACAGGAGAGCTTATTCAAGCCCAGATAAGTAGTTTTTCTTATGGAAAAAGCTATGGAACAATTCTTAAGTTCTGTGGCATCTAGGACACCAATTACCTCCACTAGACCGATTAGATCCCACAGATTAGGCCTCCTCCGAATTCCATCTGCCGGCCAATGTCGACTGGCGACTACCCGGAGGAGAGCCTTCTCTGTGGCTGCTCCGACCCTCTGGAACGAACTCCCCGTGGAGATTCGCACCCTCACCACCCTCCAGGCCTTCCGCAAAGCCCTTAAAACCTGGCTGTTCCGACAGGCCTGGGGCTAAAGAGCTGTTGCCCCCGTCTCAAATGGTATGACTGTTGTGTTTTAATTATGCATTGTTTGTTTTATGTCGTTTAAATTCTTGTTTGTATCCCCCCTTCCCTGGTTGAATTGTGAGCCGCCCTGAGTCCCCTTCGGGGGAAAAGGGCGGCATATAAATAAAATCAACATCAACATCAACACCCTCATATGGGACTCACGGATCCTTCAATTCAATTTTTTAAAAATCCCATTTTAAAGAAGTGGCCGGAATTTTGTAAGACCGCAGCGGGTGAGACGGTGCCAATTGGGCAGAGACCCGTGAGATTTGGGACAGGTTATTCCATGGCACCCTAGAAAGGGTTGGTGAAGGTTGTCTTAAAATTATGAAACACCCCCCCCCCCAATGGAGCTTAATGACGGAGCCCTGCACAGCCTTCCAAGGGGCGGAGCGGTTTACGTTAGGTGGATTAGAGCTTAACGGGGATTGTGCAAACTTGGCTTCTGCTTCATGGAAAAAAGAAGTTGTAAGGAAGGCTACAAGAGGGCCTGGAGAAGGCAGTGTGGGACCCCCTTCACTTTCTACCCATCCTGTGAATAAACTTACTGGGACAGCCAGAAATTGGCAAATGCTCCCCCAATAATAAAGAGGGACCAGCCAATCAGCCTGGTCCTCCTTGGCATTCCATATAGTTGTGTCCATGCCAAGAGTGGAGACCTTGATAGGGAATACTACCTACTAGATTTAGATTTAGATTTAGAAGGTTTATTTATATGCCGCCCTTTTCCCTGGGGGGACTCAGGGCGGCTCACAATCCAAAAGGAAAGGGGGGAAAACAGACTTTTTACATATAAGACAATACATACCGTAATTAAAACACAACATTCATACCATTCGGGCGGGTTACAATCTTAGCCCCAGGCCTGACGGGATAGCCAGATTCTGAGGGCTTTGCGGAAGGTCTGGAGGGTGGTGAGGGTTCGAATCTCCACGGGGAGATCGTTCCATAGGGTCGGAGCTACCACCGAGAAGGCTCTCCTCCGCGTGGTGGCCGGTCGGCATTGAATTCTACTACTAAAGTTCAAGAAATTTAGGAGGGTCACCTATTTCCAAACTGCATCCTACAGTATCGTAGGCTTGACCATCTTTAAAACTTGGGAAATTAATGAAACTTGCTTGCTAGCTGATGAAAAGAAACGGAGAAAGAAAAGCTTTTCATGCCTTTGTCACAATAACTAGCATAAGGGCACAACTATTCTATTATTCCTCCTTCCTCAGGTTGCTTAGATGGTAAGGGGGAACGTTTTTGAGGTTTCCAGGTCTTGCTAAAGCCCAGAGGGTCTCAATTAATACCTGCAGGTGTCAACGCTTCCTTGATTCGTCAAAGTGGCATCCAAATATAAATAGTTGCCAAATGCTTGTGAGTTTTCAGCAACCTTCTTGAGAATCACACGAGAGCTAAAGGGGGAGATGGCTTCAAACCGAAGATATTCTTTAGGGTTCATCCCAGGAGGATTTGGGGGCATCCCCTGAATGTCTGCGCTGGCCCCCTTCCCGTCTTCCTGCTCTTCTCTGGTGCTAGAGCTGGCCTCCCCCAGAACGGGCTGCTGGCGTCTTGCTTGGAGAGACCCCAACTCCCCCTTGTCCTCCTCCCCAGCCCCTCCTGTCTGGCAAGGGGAAGGGGGCGAAGCCCTTTGGGGCTGGCAAAGGGCCCGGCTGGCCAGCCCGGCTGGTAAGGAGAGATTTCCCCATAATGGGGGCTGATCTATTGGTGGCTCCGGCTGTATCTTTCCCTCTGGCTCCAGGGAGGTTTTGCAAACGGGTCTCCTGATTTAAAGAATTCGAAGCAGCCTTTGCTGGTATCGATCCTGAGCTTATCTGGCCCTTTAGCTACAGGCAGCTCTTCCACCTCGATGTAACTTAAAGCAAGGCAGGGAGGTATATCACCCCCTTGCTGGCATTAATTAGGACTGGGCAATGCATTATTTAGAGGGGGAAAAGCCACAGCAGCCTCCCCTGGCGATCATCCAGAGACGGGCAGGGACGTGGCTGGGCTGGGGGGCCGGTCTAGCCCAGGCACAGAAGGGCCCCCCTCCCCACTCGCCCCCTCTGCAGGAAATGCACCTGGGGTTCAAGACTTGGAGGCTTCCAGAGAAATCTGGTGGCGTTTTTGTGGGTATTTTTTTGTTAAAAAAAACCTCCAGAAATACTTATTTCCAAGAGCAGAAAGTCTTCTGTTTGCTTTTGATGCATCCTCTTTATTGGGGTGTGTGTGTCCCAGTCTCCCACAAATCCCTTCATGGGTTGGGGGGAAGAAATGAGCATTGATTCCTGCTCTAGGGAGGAGTCAAGAGGAGTCCGATTCATTCCTAGAGAGGAGCCTCCCGATGACGGAAGGTCTTGACGGGGGGGGGGGGGGATGTTCTCTTGCATGGGACCCCTCAGCCGTCCTGCCCTTTCCTCTCATGGCCTGATGTGTGGTCTCTGTTGGGGGGGGGGAAGACGGTGGGCAAAGGATCGAAGGCGAGTCCAGGCGGGAAAAAGAGAAGGAGACTCAGTGTGGGCTTCTTGGTGCTTCCTGAGTGTCCCTAAACCAGTGTTTCTCAACCTTGGCAACTTGAAGATGTCCGGACTTCAACTCCCAGAATTCCCCAGCCAGCGAATGCTGGCTGGGGAATTCTGGGAGTTGAAGTCCGGACATCTTCAAGTTGCCACGGTTGAGAAACACTGCCCTAAACAGCTTTTCTAAAAGGCACCTGGACTTTCTTGAGGTTTTTTTCCTTGGAAACGATTCGCCTCTCAACCAAGAAGCTTCTAGAGTTCTCTAGGTTTTTAAGGGCTCCCCCTCCCCCCCCCCAAAAAAAGTCCAGTTGCCTTTTGGAAAAGCCGTGGCCTGAATGGCTCCCCAGGTAGAGACCCTCATCTTGGTAGGGAGGCAGGGAGGGGGCACAAGAGATGAAGGACAACTGTTTGAGAAGCTTGAGAGAGGAGGAGGAGGAGGAGGAAGAAGAGGAGGAAGAAGAGGAGGAGGAGGAAGAAGAAGAAGAGGAGGAGGAAGAAGAAGAAGAGGAGGAAGAAGAAGAGGAGGAGGAGGAAGAGGAGGAGGAGGAAGAAGAGGAGGAAGAAGAGGAGGAGGAGGAGGAAGAGGAGGAGGAGGAAGAAGAGGAGGAGGAGGAGGAGGAAGAGGAGGAGGAGGAAAAAGAGGAGGAAGAAGAGGAGGAGGAAAAAGAGGAAGAAGAAGAGGAGGAGGAGGAAAAAGGAAGAAGATGAGGAGGAGGAAGAGGAGGAGGAGGAAGAAGAGGAAGAAGAAGAGGAGGAGGAGGAAAAAGAGGAGGAGGAAGAAGAAGATGAGGAGGAGGACTATGGGGTCTTTGGTGCTCTCTGAATTTGATAGTTTTCTTGAATATAGTCAATCCATTTTTTCCAGTCTCGTTTATATCTCTCGTTTGAATAGTCCTTAAGATATGCTGATATTTTAGCCATCTCTGCAAAGTTTGTGACTTTCAATGTCCATTCTTGGATAGTAGGCAAATCTTCCTTCTTCCAGTTTTCTTGAAGGCGTTTCATGACCCAACTAGGGAACGTTATCAATGCTGGAGGGGAGAGCAATAGCAATAGCAATAGCAGTTAGACTTATATACCGCTTCATAGGGCTTTCAGCCCTCTCCAAGCGGTTTACAGAGTCAGCATATCGCCCCCAACAACAATCCGGGTCCTCATTTCACCCACCTCGGAAGGATGGAAGGCTGAGTCAACCCTGAGCCGGTGAGATTTGAACCGCTGAACTGCTGATATAGCAGTAGCCTGCAGTGCTGCATTTAACCACTGCGCCACCTCGGCTCTTAGGAGAGGGGTTTTGCTTGCCCTTCCTTGGTGGTTTCTTGATTAGACTCTGGTTTATTGTCCGATGGATTGTCTGAAGTCCTTGTCTGAAGGCCGCTTGTCTTCTTCCTCGCTCAGCCCAACACCCAAAGCTGCTCCCCAATGGAGCCCCCACCTCTCCCTCATGCCCCTCCCTCCCATGCCCCTCACCCACCCGCCAGTCACCCTGGGAGCAGAGCCCCCTCCCCACCGGAGGCATCTGGAAGGCCTTTTGTCTGGGGGGCCAGGGAGCTTACAGTAGAGGGCTCTAGAGGTCAAGGGTCAGCCACAATGGGCTGAGTGGTCTGGGCATATTTATTTACAGTTCTCCCTTTCAGGGCAGTGGGGCTCCCCGGGACCACCGTGAAAAGCTTCTGTGTCTGTTCAGTCAGGCTTCCCCGGGGCTGGAGAGGGCAGAGCCCAACGGCTGCTGGGAAGGGAGGCCAAGGGCCGAAGCAGGACCTTCTTCGAAGTCTCAGCCAGCTTGGCCAAGAGAAGGGAGGCTGGAATGAGAAGGCGCCTTTTGCTCTTCCCTGGCAGACTCTGAAAGTGTCAGAAGTGTCCAGGGGTCTGGTCCTGTTCTTTATTGGTGGGATCCAAAACAATGGTTCTCCCCTAATGCCCTGCCTTTCATCTCCTTGTCCATCATCAGCATCTTCATCTACCTAGTTTAGTCCTACCAGGTCAACCTGGCGACTCTTCAGCTGTCCTTGCCAATGATGCCCAACTCAAGGCCTGCAGAAAGCCATCCACACCCCAACTTCCTGGGGACTCCCCAAGGCAGTGGTGGGGTTCAGCCAGTTTGCACCACTTCGGGAGAACCGGCTGTTAACTTTCTGAGCAGTTCGGTGGAAGAAATCATGAGGGCAGAGAACCGGTAGTTGAATTACTTGAATGCCACCACTGCTCCAAGGCCATTGCTAAGGGAGCCAGCGTTCCCCACCACCTGTGCAACCAGCTCCTTGGTTGGAAGAAGCCACCGCCTGGTGCTCGGAGCAGATGCCATTGTGTACATGCCATTTTGGTGCCTCCTTTTGTCATGCAAATTGGGTCTTTCCACTTCTTCTTCTTCTTCTCCTTCTCCACAATTCGGGTTCACTGGTAATGCGAGGACGTACAATATTATGCACGTCAGGATGGTGCTTTGCTGCAGCTTCACCTTTTCCTCTAAGGCGGAGGGAGGCGGCTGTCCAGGTCCAGGCTCTGGAAGTTGGTGTGTGTGTGTGTGTGTGTGTGTGTGTTATGAGCACCACCCGCAAATTTTAGCAGTAGGCAGCTTGCCAGCCCACAATGAACCAGGCTGGCCATGCAGCTGGGTTTGCTTTCTAGTGGGAAAGCAGCCACGTGCTGTGACTTGGCAGGAAGTCCTCTGTTTATGACCCTCCCGGCATACAGCCATAATGGGCAGGCTCCCTCACAGTCATACGGGGATCTTGGAGGTCACTTACACTCGCCTCCCAAGAGCAGGTGACAGAGATAGACTGCTCTCTAGGGGAAAGGACTTGGGATCCGTTCTTCTTCCTTGTAGAGTCAGTTCCTCTGTGCGTGAGGGGGGGCATTGGATGGGAAGTAAGAGGAGAGGTTGTCCCAGAGGTGCTTTTTCAGGAAGCAACTGGACTCTCTCGGTTTTTCTTTTGAAGACATTTCGCTTCTCACCCAAGAAGCTTCTTCAGCTCAGTCTTCAAAAGAAAGAACCAGAAAGTCCAGTTGCCTCCTGTTGAAGCACCTCTGGGACAACCATGAACCTGGAGGACGGAGAATCTCTACAGACTTTACAAGTTGGGACGGACACCCTTTGAGTGGTGTGGGGGTAGAAATGGCCAGAAGAAGATGGACATCTTTATTACGGTCAAAGATCAGCAATAGGCATTATATGTTTACAATATATTTTAAAAAGTACTGACATTAAAAGTGGATAATAGCATCCCTGTTACGAAAATAGATGCTCTCAAACTGTTCGGATCACTCCCTGGTTTAGTGGGTAAAAAGCCAATAAGTATTGGAGTAAATATAATGGTCCAGACGTCTAGCTATACAATTTGGGGTGGAGACCCTTGGAATGGGGTGGGAGAAAGAATGGATTCCCAGAGGGGGGAAAAGTTGCAGACTACAGGAACCGTTTGCACCACTCAGGTGACCCCGAGGACAGAGATAAGCCTCCAAGTGGCCTCAAGGACCCTCTAAAAGGATGCAAAAGACCAGCTGTCTGCAAGGAGTATCAATCCTTCCCAATGGTGGGTTTCAAAAAATTTTTGAACCTACTCTGTGGGTGTGGCCTCCTTTGTGGGAGTGGGTTGCCGGCCATGTGTTTTCTTTCTTTCTTTCTTTCTTTCTTTCTTTCTTTCTTTCTTTCTTTCTTTCTTTCTTTCTTTCTTTCTTTCTTTCTTTCTTTCTTTCTTTCTTTCTTTCTTTCTTTCCTTCCTTCTTTCCTTCTTTCTTTCTTTCTTTCCTTCTTTCTTTCTTTCTCTCTCTCTTTCCTTTTGTCTCTCTGCCCTTTTTCCTTTTTTTCTGTCATCTCTCACTTTTTCTTTCTTTTTTCTTTATTTCTTTCTTCCTTTCTTTCTCTTTCTCTGTGTGAGTCTGTGTGTGTGTGTGTGTGTGTGTGTGTGTGTGTGTGTCTCAGTGGTGGGTTTCAAAATTTTTGGGAACCTCTTCTGTAGGTGTGGCCTGCTTTCTGGTGGAACCTCTTCTAACCGGTTCGGTAGATTTGACGAACCGGTTCTACCGAACTGGTGCGAACTGGTAGGAACCCACCTCTGATCCTTCCGTTCCCCACCATCCAATTGGAGCTGAAGAAGCTTCTTGGATGAGGAGCGAAACGTCTTCAAAAGAAAAAACCAGAAAGTCCAGATGCCCCCTGAATAAAGCCCCTTTGGGACAACCAGGACCTGGAGGACGGAGAATCTCCACCGAGAGGAGAGGTTCTCCTTTCATGGGTGAAGCTTCTGCAGGAAGGCCAGGGGGGCCTTCAAAAGGAGGCGGGTGGCTCGGACGCTGCCCCCCGCAAAGCAGGCCCACCGTGGCAGCCGAGCGCATTTTCTGAGCCGCCTGGATCCGCTCGGCCCCGGCAGCCGTGTGATCTCTGATGGAAAGCGGCACAGCAAATAATGTTCCCTTAACAAATTAGAGCCCTGGCAGAGCAGCTCTGAAATCCATTTAACTTTTCAGCACTCTGCACCCTTTTAAGTGTTGCAAACGGTTAGCGCTGATAGGTTACCCCCCCTCCCCCCCCACCCCGGCTCTCTCCCTAGGCTATAATTAGGGTCCCTTACACGGAATTGGCTTAGAATTGGATTTAAAGGAGATAAGAATCAAATTACCAGTATTTATCTTGTAAATTCCAGAAGATCTACTTAAGATGCAATATAAAAAAGGATTTACGACAGGGGACATCACATCACATTTTAGGCTATGAAATGAAAACTCCACGCCTGCCTTTAAGCATCGGAAGGACATGTGCCAACATGACAGAATTATCCCGTTCCGGGGGGGGGGGTCTTCCCTGCAGCTGCTTTCGGAACAGGGGACTCAACTTGGGCCCCGTCCAAGGTTTTCAATCGGCCCTTTGCACGTGCTCAGGGGCCTTTTTTTCCGGGCAGATTCTCACATTCCAGGTCAGCCCGCCCTGGATTTTTATGAAACGGAGCCCAGCCTGAAAGAGCCTTTGCAAAAGGAGAGATTGCTTTTCGAGATGATGGCTAATCTCCATGGCGAGTTAGAATTATCGGTGGCCCCCTGAAGCACGGAAATGCATCCGTCACGACCTCTTTCCTTTCGTGAAGGTGACTTGGCTTTCCCTGCAAGGCCGCCCTAAAAGCCATAACTTCTTTTAAGCACGGGGTTTATGGGCAAAATAAATAATCTCCGAGTTTTGAAAGTCCGATGCTTGGAAGGGCCATTATTCTGTTGGAATCGCCTTATTTCTTTGTCTTCCAGAAGAAGGGCTTGGGCGTTGAATGTGGCCCGGCCTCCAAACACTAAAGGGCTTCCTTGGTTAAAACTTTAATTTCCCCCATTAAACCACTCAGGAAGATTTACCATACGCTACAAATCATTGATTATACTGTAGGCTCGTGAGGTTGAACTCTGCTCAGCTCTTTTCCCTCCCAAGTAGGATTTCCAGCAGTTGCTATAGTTTTCCTTGGCCTTCTCCGACTGGCGGGCATGGAAGGCCAGGCTGAGCTACACCTGACGGATGGCTGGAGGGGCTTCCATGGCATCTGTCTGTGTGCCTGGCGTCGCCCCCCCCCCCCCGTAGGTCAAAGGCAGCAGCCCAAGTGGGGCTTTCTGGAAACTGAGATGCTGGCATGAATGCTGGATTGTCTCCCGCTGCCCCCCCTGGGCCCTCCTCGGATTCCGACAGTCAGTTCCCCCAGCAGCCCTGAGTCCCCCATTATTCTTACTCATTAAAAGTGCCTGCATTGCATCCACCCACTGACCTCCTCTAGATTGGACACTGGGTGAGAACCTGGCCACCTTCAGCATGGCCGACGGCATTAACCGCAGTTGCCTTTCTTGGCGCCTCGTGCCGAGGTGGAAACACGGGTGGGCACAAACCACACGCAACCTACGAAGTCATCGGCGAACAAGTTCCATCATGTGGTTTAACGTGGCGTGTGAACTCAACCGCTAACTCCTGGGGGAGGAGGCTCCCTCCTGCACACACACACACACACACACACACACACACACACACACACACCAGCAGCCTTTCCTTCCTGTCCTTTTGGGTCTTGGAGGGGGAAATACCCGCAGCCGAGATGCCCCCCATCATCTCCTTTGTCAGCTGAGCCATTTCCAAACCAACCTGTGAAGAATAAAAAGTATGATCCCTCTCTTTCGTCCCAGGGCGGATTTGGAAACTGGGCCGTTGTGTTTCCTCTCGACTTTTGGAAAGTGGTTCAGATGAACTGCGCCTTTGAGGGGAACGTGGGGTCCAATAGCCGAGGTGGCGCAGTGGTTAAATGCAGCACTGCAGGCCACTTCAGCTGACTGCAGTTCTGCAGTTCGGCGGTTCAAATCTCACCGGCTCAGGGTTGACTCAGCCTTCCATCCTTCCGAGGTGGGTGAAATGAGGACCCGGATTGTTGGGGGCAATATGCTGACTCTGTAAACCCCTTAGAGAGGGCTGAAAGCCCTATGAAGCGGTATGTAAGTCTAACTGCTATTGCTAACTTCTCCGTGAACATTTAGCAGGTGGGAATGCCGGCCTCCTGCAGGATATCGATGGGTTTTTTTTTGTTTTGTGCTCAGCCGGTCTGTAAGATTTCCCCAACTCCTTGATTCAATTTGGACCCACAACGCCGACAACCTCAAAAACCGAACAAATGGCAGCTTCCTTCCTTTTTTGCTGGTCTGCTGCTTGGCAGGGATGGGGTGGGGGAGTGTGTGTGTGGGGGGGGGAGAGGGAAGCTTTCGCCCATCGGTTTTCTTCAGTAAATATTTTAGACACCCTCCTCCTCCTTCTCCTTCTCCTTCTCTCCTCTTGCAGTAAATTACATATTAAAGGATCTTGGTAACCGAACAGGGTCTGCTGTGCGATAAGGTGGAGGAAATCAATATGTTTGCCATGTGCTTGCTTGTTTATGACACTCGCTTCTGGAACGCCCGAACACTTTCCGTTTGTTAAAGCTGCCTTTTCAGAAAAGTGCCTGCCGCCACCACCTCCTCCTTCCTCCACTGAGCCGTGGTGCTCGGACCGGGAAAAGGTGTGACATGGATCGATTTCTCTCCCTCCCTAACCGTGGCTGTTGCCGCCTTCTCTGAACACCGATGCTGTGTGTGTGTGTGTGTGTGTGTGTGTGTGTGTGTGTGTGTGTGTGTGTGTGTGTGTGTCAGGAGGCCGCCTGGCTTCCCCCTTTTCGAATAGGGGAGGCCGGGCATCAAAGCCCCCTTGCATGGCCAGATGTCAGCATAATGCTCGAAGCAGGCCAGGGTGCAAGACAATGGCCGGACCTAAAGGGAAGATCTGAGACCGTCCCGGTTTCTCCTCCTCCACTTCATTCTTGCTCTGATGACTTTCTCCTTTGCCACCCTGCTCTTCTCTTCCCCAGCATCATTTCAGCTTTCCCCAGTCAGTTTGTGGGGGCCTGTTCGTTGATAGAGGCAGCGGTGAGCAATAGCAATAGCAGTTAGACTTATATACCGCTTCGTAGGGATTTCAGCCCTCTCTAAGCAGTTTACAGAGTCAGCATATTGCCCCCACAGTCCGGGTCCTCATTTCACCCACCTCAGAAGGATGGAAGGCTGAGTCAACCTTGAGCCGGTGAGATTTGAACCGCCGAACTGCCGAACTAGCAGTCAGCTAAAGTAGCCTGCAGTACTGCACTCTAGCCACTGCGCCACCTCGGCTCTGCAGAAGAAGCGGAGGGCATTAATTTGATTTAGAGCACAGCTTTGCCCCTCAATGGGATTGCTGGCACTGAAGGACAGTTGGGATGGAGGGAGGGTTTTGGGTGTCCCCTCACAGAAGCTTTTGCCTTCTAATAAAACATGTTCGCCTTAAAAGGTGCTAGCAAATCCCTTTGGAAGACTCTCATAGTGGCCTTTGCTCCCCCTTGGGATTGGTCTGTTGACTGAGGAATGGGACGTATCTTCTCAAAGGTCTACAGATGTCCGCCTTATCTTCAGAATTTACCCACGGGGACCTTGGCAACTCACATGTCAAGCTAGGTGTGAGGGTTGAATCAACGGGCCATAAACCAGGGCGAGTGTGGGTGTAAGGATTCAGAGTCATGCACACAGCACCATCCCTGAGAATTGCAGATTTAATCTCTGGCCGCAGCAGCTAAACCGTCCGAAAGAGAACCAGGTCACTATTATCCTAGATGACCACATCCTGGGTGACCAGTGGAAGGCCGTTGAGAAGATGCGAGATAAGAAAAGGCATTGTATTTAGCCTCTTGGAGATTTGGATAGAGACACGCCATAAATCCAGGTGAGATAAGCGCAGGCAGGGAAGTCATGCTACAGTCCGAATGAGTCACATTGGGAGATCTGGCGTCTGATTTCTCCCCAAGAGTCACATTTTTGTAGGTCGTTGGGTGCCAATCATTAACCTGGTTTTGAAGATCTTTGGAGTAGCACTGCCAGGGCTCTGAATTCAGGGTGGAGTTAGGGGGCATGCAGACCTGGGCTTGGATTATTTGGGGGCACCCCTTTCTTAAGCTAAGCTGGTATCTCCTGCTGCCCAGCTCTGATCCCCATCAAGGCTTTGAAACAGCGAGGAAGATGAGGATGTAGCAGAGTGTGAGAAGATCGTATTGCTCCACCCTAAGAGAAGGAAGAAGGGAGAGGTTCAACGGAAGCCTCATTTACAACTCAGGGTTTAGTTATAATTAACTCAAGGGTGAGCAAGCAATCCTTAGCATTTCTTGCACTGACTCCAACACTTTATCTACTTAAGGATCAAGTGGTAAAGTAAAATCAAACGTAATGACTCTCTTAATCTCTCTCACTCTCCAATAAATAAATATGTAAATAGAGTCACCCATGGAAAAAAAACAACGCACACTGATCCTTTGGCCCAAATTTCATGTGGCCGAGCGAAGGCTTGCAAGAGTTTTGCAAAATCGTTGGCCTCCACGTCAAGATGAAGCCAGCGAGATAATAGTAATTATAAGGAGATTGTTGGAGGGACAATCAATACTGAACTTTACCTTTCTCCTAAACAGAGGTCAGGTTTTATTGGGTGAAGATAACAGGGACTCATTTTCACACCCCGGTTAGAATGGCGGCTGGTACCTTGGGTGGAATGTGACACCAGGAGATCTTTACCGCCTTAGCTGAGAACGAGGCTGGCTGCCATCTTGTCAATAAAAGGTCGTGTCCCGAACAAAAGAAGGGAATGGGTTTAGGTTCACAGAAGTTCTCCCTTCCCTTCTAACCTTGCAGACATTCTCAACGTCCTTCTTTTGATCATAGAAAAAGTGGAGAGAAGAGCAACCAGGATTGATGAGGGGACTGGAGGCTAAAACATATGAAGAACGGTTACAGGAATTAGTCATGGCCGGTCTAGTGAAGAGAAGGACCAGGGGAGACAGGAGGGTGGTCTTCCAATATTTGAGGGGCTGCCACAGAGAGGAGGGGGGGGGGTCAAGCTATTTTCCAAAGCACCAGAAGGTCAGGCAAGGAATAATGGATGGAAACTGACCAAGGAGAGAGATTCAACCTGGAAATAAGGAGGAATTTTCTGATTGTGAGAACCATCAACCGATGGAACAGATGTTGCCTTCAGAAGTTGGGGGAGCTTCATCACTGGAGGCTTTCAAGAAGAGACTGGACTGCCATCTGTCTGAAATGGTGTAGGGCAGTGTTTCTCAACCTTGGCAACTTGAAGATGTCTGGATTTCAACTCCCAGAATTCCCCAGCCAGCATTCGCTGGCTGGGGAATTCTGGGAGTTGAAGTCCAGACATCTTCAAGTTGCCAAGGTTGAGAAACACTGGTGTAGGGTCTCCTTCTTGGGCGGGAGGTTGGACCAGATGACCTCCAAGGTCCCTTCCAACTCTGTTAATCTGTTAATCTGATCACCTCTATTACGATTGTCAAAATCCAGGGGAGGGGAGCAACCTCAGTGATTGGGTTGCCCCCCTTGCAGGGAAATGGACTCCCTTCCTTTGGGAGGGCAGGTGATTCTCTTTCCTTGAGGGTCCTCCTTTTGGGGGGGCAGGGTTTTCCCCCCACGACGCAAACTTTGGCCCCTTTGAGCCCCCCCTCCCCG
Organism: Thamnophis sirtalis; assembly: GCF_051295495.1. NCBI lineage: Eukaryota > Metazoa > Chordata > Lepidosauria > Squamata > Natricidae > Thamnophis > Thamnophis sirtalis. Next base: position 98,538,919 of record NW_028261382.1, on the reverse strand, counting down.
AGCACTGGGGAGCTTCCCTTGTTTTGACTCGGGGGTCCAGTCCAGATACCCCTTGAAACCCCCCGTCAGCTGCTCGTGCAAACTGCGGAGGGTCTCGGAGAGAAAAGGTGCTACAGCCACTTGAATGGAGGAAAGTGTGAGAGTGGTTATTTTCCCCTTCTCATTCTGAGCACCCTCGGCTCGCTCTTTCGAACTTGTGGCCCCTGGCAGAGGCTGATGAACTTCACCCTGCAGAGGGGGAACACCCGGTCTCCTGCCCTGCCCCGACCTTTCTTGGAAACGTCCTTTTCACCCTGCGAGTAAAAAATGCCCGTTCCCCTCGGCGGTCTTGGCACAGTCAGAACTTCTGGGTGATTCAGAGGGGAAACCATGAGCGCAGCATCTGCTGGTGAGAAGCACTTTTGGCTTCTAGGAATTCAGCCTGTTTCTGGCGGGGGCTGGGGTTTTTTTCCCCTGCTTCCGACACAGCCGGGAGCCTTTAACAGGCTCCACTCTCGCTTTTTTAAAAAATACTTTTAACTTTCTGTGTAGGACAGGAATGGGCTTGATGGGCAGTTACGTTGGTTGGTTGATTCCTTTTCCTCAGCGCCCCCCCCCCCCCTGTTCTGGCGACCGAGGAGGGGAGCAGCCTTCTCAAGGTAGGAATTTCTACCATGACACTATTTGCACCCTAGCAAAAAAAACCTTTGCAAAAGAGCAACCAAGAGGATGAGGGGACTGGAGGATAAAACATAGGAAGAACAGTTGCAGGAACTGGGTATGTCTAGTTTAATGAAAAGGAGGACCAGGGGAGACAGGATAGCAGTCTTCCAATATCTCAGGGGTTGCCCCAAAGAAGAGGGAGTCAAGCTATTCTCCAAGGCACCTGAGGGCAGAACAAGAAGCAATGGGTGGAAACTAATCAAGGAGAGAAGCAACTTAGAACTGAGGAGGAAATTTCCTGACGGTTAAAACAATCAATCAGTGGAACAGAAGTTGCCTCCAGAAGTTTTGAATGCTCTAACATTGGATGTTTTTAACCGAGGTGGCACATTGGTTAAATGCAGCACTGCAGGCTACTTCAGCTGACTGCAGTTCTGCAGTTCGGCTGTTCAAATCTCACCAGGCTCGAGGTTGACTCAGCCTTCCATCCTTCCGAGGTGGGTAAAATGAGGACCCGGATTGTTGTTGGGGGCGATATGCTGACTCTGTAAACCGCTTAGAGAGGGCTGAAAGCCCTATGAAGCGGTATATAAGTCTGACTGCTATTGCTATTGCTATTAAGATGTTGGATAGCCATTTGTCTGAAGTGGTGCAGGGCTTCCTGCCTAGGCAGGGGGTTGGACTAGAAGACCTCCAAGGTCCCTTCCAACTCTCTTATTCTATTCTATTCTATTCTAAATGTGTTCTAAATCACAGAGAAAAGCAGGGTCTGTTTCCCCCAAAATTTCATTCTTCCAAAGGAAAATCCAGAAGGGAGGAAAGGGGGGAGATGCACCCTTGAGGGGCGATTTCTTTGTAGCCCCTGCTCCATAATCCCCATTTTACCCACCTCGGAAGGATGGAAGGCTGAGTCAACCTTGAGCCAAGGTGGCGCAGTGGTTAAATGCAGCACTGCAGGCTACTTCAGCTGACTGCAGTTCTGCAGTTCGGCTGTTCAAATCCCACCAGGCTCAAGGTTGACTCAGCCTTCCATCCTTCCGAGGTGGGTAAAATGAGGACCCCGGATTGTTGTTGGGGGTGATATGCTGACTCTGTAAACCGCTTAGAGAGGGCTGAAAGCCCTATGAAGCGGTATATAAGTCTAACGATTGCTATTGCTATTGAGAGCCTGTCTTCTCAGGGGTTGAACCTCGGGCCTAAAAATGTCACCTCTCGAAGGGGCCGCCTTGCGGCGGGGAGGCCTTCTCTGCTCCGAGGATGTGACACTTCCTACGTGAGACCCAACGTGGCCGGGTGCACGGCTGTGGAAACTGCAAAGGTGAAAACCCACAGGTGTTGGCTGCTCTCGAGAGCCACTGGAGAGCCAGAGGGCTCAGCTCTGCAAGAGCGAGAAAAGGCAGCGGGGAGCAAACTACGGTGCAACCCGCAGGAGGGGAAACCCCGAGCTCATTGTCTCGGCTTCATGGCCGTCTCTCTTCTTTTCTTTCCCATGCTTCATGCGGCCTTTTATCTCTCGGTGGCTGCCTGAGATTTTCAGAAGCTTCAGTTATGAGAATCCAGGGCGGTTAGAACGTCGAGATCAGCCAGCCAGTCGATCCACACTTAGCCAGAGATGGAATAGGATTCCTTTTGGAGCAGTGTTTCTCAACCTCAGCGAATGCTGGCTGGGGAATTCTGGGAGTTGAAGTCCAGACATCTTCAAGTTGCCAAGGTTGAGAAACACTGTTCTGGAGCAAGGAGAAGCAGTTGCGGCCAGCCCTTCCTCCTCCTCCTCCTCCTCCTCCTCCTCTCTTCCAGGTGTGCCCTTTAGCTGCCTTGCAGAACTCTGACCCACCTGGCTTTCCACATCTGCCTCTCTAACCTGCTAAGAGCTTGGAGGGGCACCTCTGTCTCCCCCCCCCCAAGATAAGGCAAAAGATAAGCGCTCTCTATTTGAAAAATGAGCTTAACATACAAAACCGGCTAATACAAAGAGGAAGGAAGCATCAGAGCACTTTTCAGTTATCAGTCACTGTGGTTTGGGCTGCGCACGTTTTTAAGAACAGAAATTGAATCGGGGGAAGAAAAGGAAAGAAAGAAAGAAGGAAGGAAAGAAAGAAAGAAAGAAGACAGAGAAGGAAGGAAGGAAGGAAGGAAAGAAAGAAAGAAGAAAGAAAGAAAGAAAGAAAGAAAGAAAGAAAGAAAGAAAAAGAAAGAAAGAAAGAAAGAAAGAAAAAGAAAGATACCAACAACAAGGACTGCTGTGGTTAAATACATTCAACATCAATCAGAGAATCAGTTGAAACCTCAGTTTAACAAATCCCCATTTCACGGAGTTTTGGATGCCGTGGGGTCAGATCTGAAATTCAACTTCATGCTGAAATAAGAACGATCCAATCCATTGTTTCCAAAGTTTGACCAGATAATGGACATAATTTATATAAATTCTCCCCCCCCTTCTCAACACCGAGTCCCAGATGTGGTTAGTTCTGCAACTTAATGTATGCAAGGCAGATTTCTGTGGCGAAGAGAACTTTGACCTTTTTTGGGCCCCGTTCTTGACCAAGGTCTCCAAACTTGACAACCTTAAGACTTGTGGACTTCAACTCCCAGAATTCCCCAGCCAGCAATGTTGAAGTCCACAAGTTTTCAAGTCGTCAAGTCTGGAGCCCTTGGTTTTTGACTGTCCTAGTTGTGTGACAGAGGGATGCTGAGTATCAAGAGCTTGTAGGCCTGACACTCAACCTTGGCTGAACCGTACCTGGTTCTCCAGACGTGCAAAGTCATTGTGGCCTCTGCGCAGTTGTTCCCATGCTGGCCATGCACATCTGCCTTTGCTATGTTCACAGGGGGAGAAGAAGACATTTCCAGGATGGTCCTGGGACAGAAGAAAGCTTGCCTTGCATGCAATGAATCCCATCTTCAGGTCAGGGCCTTTTGGAAGACCTTTGGGGAGCTTCTCAATGGAGAAGTAGTGCCGGAAGCTTCCTTTGGGGGACTGTAGCCCGTCTTTGGATCAAGCAATGTAGGCCATCACAACCTCAAGGTGAAGCTATCAGAGGCTGTAGAGAAGTAGCATTCTAGACGTTTGGTGGAGCATCAACACAACTGGCACCTCTTCCGTTGTGAGTTTTTATATTGTGGGTGGTTGACACAATCAGAAAGGAGGAGGGGAAAGCCAAGGGAAATCATCATAAACCATTAAAAAGCAAAAGTTAGAATATTTTGGACATGGGATGCGACACGCGGAAAAATACAGCATCCTTCACTTAATCCTTCAGGGAAAGATTGAAGGCAAATGAGGCCCAAGCAGAAGAAGAACATCATGGCTTCAAAATCTAAGGGACCAGTTTGGACTAAACTTTTTAATGCGGCTGTGGATCAAAATAGGTTCACTAACATGATCGCCAATGTCCGATGGTGGATATGGAAAGAAGAAGAAGGAAGGGAGAGGAAGAGGAAGAAGAAGGAGAAGAAGGAGGAGGAGGAGGAGGAGGAGAAGAAGAGGAAAAGGAAGAGGAAGAAGGAGGAGAAGAAGAAGGAAAAGAAGAAGAAGAGGAAGAGGAAGAAGGAGAAGAAGGAGGAGGAGGAGAAGAGGAAGAGGAAGAAGAGGAAGATGAGGAGAATAGAGTGGGCATGCATTCTCCCTCCTCTTGTGCTGTTTTATTTGACATCTCAAAGCCAGGTCAAGTGACATCAACCTGTTAGGAGAACCTGGAGTGCTTTGAGTGGCTCCTGCTGGATCCATCTCGACATGGAGGCATTGTCAAACACACCCCACACCCCATCTTTGCGTTTGGCATGGGAGTCTCTGTTTGGGGGGGGGGGATACTCTGGCCTTTAATGGGTTTTCAGCTTTTGGGGGGGGGGGGCAACAGTCTTGTGCCTGAGCAGGACTGCATTCAGTGAGCCAGTTCAACTTGGAGGAAAAATAAGTATTGTCCCCTCTGAAATGTCACCAGGGCTGCCATTAAAACCCACGTTGAGGGTGTGTGTGTGTGTGTGTTGCACCACGGAGGGCTGTTGTTGTTGCAAAAAACGCACACGGGAGGATTGGTGGGGGGGGGGTTAGGGGAGCACGCCTCCCTGCACCACCGTTTCTCTCTGTTTAGCTTTTAATTGCTTTCTCTCACTTTTTATGTGTAAAAGATTGTCCATTTAATTAACTCCGAGAATGCAATTTCAAAAACACTAACGTTTTTACACATGATGGCTCTTAAAATAAAAGTAGCGTCCTTAGATTGCGAAACGGCTCTGCTTCGCCTCTTGCGCTAACCTTTTACTCGGCGGTGTGCGGGGAGGCAACCCACAGGCGCCGGCATCTCCCGCTGGACTCCCGAGGCCAAAGATGGACACCTTCCTGCTCCACCGCTGGGAATCTTCGGAGCGTGGCTGCTCTCCTTTCTCTTCACCTGCGCTCAAGAGTCTTCGGGGTTCGCGCCGCCGATGCAGTAAACGAAGAGGAAGCTTGGGAAACTGGTCGCGGGAGGGACCTGCGAATTCATGGACAGGAGGGGTGGAGAAGATGTTTGTTTGTATGTTTGTATGTTTATTTCATTTGTATGCCGCCCTTTTCCCCCCGAGGGGGACTCAGGGCGGCTCACAACTCAAACAAGGGAAGGGGGATACAGACAATTTGACAACAACACAAAACAATACATAATTTAAAAAGCGCAACAATCATACCATTCGAGATAGGAGCAACGGTTCTTTAGCCCCAGGCCTGTCAGAACAGCCAGGTTTTAAGGGCTTTGCGGAAGGCCTGGAGGGTGGTGAGGGTTCGAATCTCCACGGGGAGTTCGTTCCAGAGGGTCGGAGCAGCCACAGAGAAGGCTCTCCTCCGGGTAGTCGCCAGTCGACACTGGCCGGCGGATGGAATTCGGAGGAGGCCTAATCTGTGGGATCTAATCGGTCTGATGGAGGTAATTGGCAGCAGGCGGTCTCTCAAGTACCCAGGTCCAATACCATGAAATGAGAAATGGGATGGGGGGCCTGGTCTGGAGGTCAGCCTTGAGAGGGGCTCAAAAGCAGCAAGGGGGAAGGGCGAGGGCCCTGGGAAAGACCAGTCCACACATAAGCTCGGTTGCCACCCAAGAGTCAAGAGCAACCATTCCTTTGGTGCATCAGCTGATGCCTCATCCTCTGAAGCAGTGGCTCTCAAGCATGGCAGCTGGAAGTTGAAGTCTACCCATCTTCAAACTGCCAAAGTTGAGGGACATTCCTCTGGAGGCTTCCTTCTCTGCTCCACCCTTCTTAAGAAAAATGCCTCGTCGGAACGTGGCTTGGGCTTAATTTGGGCCTCTCTGGAGTCCTAGGAATTGATTGGTTTTCAGCTCCTGGCCTGGAAGCATCATTTCCAAAGAAGAAGGGGGCCCCAAGCGGAAGCCAGAAAGGTCATATTTAGGGAAGACGTGCCTTGGCATTCTGGCGGAAGCCCCTTGCCTTGGTACCAATGTTTAAGTAGAGCTGGGTCAGTTGTCTCGTCTTCTTTCCTAGTTTTTAACTGGGGTTGTGTTACTGAAAAGTTGCTTTTCCAAGAGGCAATTGGGCTTTCTTGGATTTTGATTCTTCTTCGTCTTATGTCCTGGATGATGCAGACATTTGAGTCTGTTTGCAGTTGTGGGTTTCTGTTTGCCCTGATGGAAACGGGATTTGTATAAGACGGTTCAGATGGATGGGAACTTTGACACTGGTTCCTGGTTTAGCTTGGCCTTGTGCGTGTTAAATCAGTGTGCCCCCTCCCTCCCTCCCTCCCTCCCTCCATCTCTCTCTCTCTCTCTCTTTGTACCTTATAAAGCCCTCTCATTGTAGCAGAAGGCTAGGAGTTTCTGAATGGCGCATGCCCATATGGGCAGCTGAGTAGAACCATACGGCTTCGCCATTCATTCATTCACTCCCTCCCTCATTCACAGGCCCGTTCATTCATCCTTCTGTTTAAACTTCTCCGTCAAGGCTGGAGCCACAGATGGCCTTTGGCTTTCACTTGTGGGACCCTGACAAAGATACACCAGGGCAACCACAGAGAACACCAAACATTTCCCGCCACAAGAAAGCCGGGCTGAGTTGCCACAGTTCCAAGGACCACGCTGTGTGCAGACAGAATGCTAGTTTAGCCGACTGCCAATCCGGGTTTATTTCTGTTGCATGTGTGGATTGGGAAGAATCTCTCTTAAAAACAACAACAGAAAAGATATTTTAGGGGAAAAAATGGGACTGGCTTTCTTGCATCAAAGTGTGTGTGTGTGTGAGAGAGAGAGAGAGAGAGGGAGGGAGGGAGGGAGGGAGGGAGGGAGAGAGGGAGAGGGAGAGAGAGAGAGAGAGAGAGAGAGAGAGAGGGAAGGAGAAGGAGGGGAAAATATACCACTTGGATTCTTCTGTCAACTCTTCCAAAATTTGGGGCAAACTTGCTTCATTTTCTGCAAAGCTGCATAACCCTCCCAGAAATGAACTCCAGCCAGAAATTAAGTATCCTTTCCCCCTTCCTTCATTCATGTTGAATAAACGCAAGCAATGGAGGTTAGAAGGCAGGACTTCAGCTCCCATCATCCCCAGGGAGGACCAGCTCCCATCATTCCCAGCCAAGTGGCCCTCCTCAAAGTCACAAGCCATGATTTGATGGGCATGCCTTTTGTGAGTTTGCAGCTAACTCCAACCCCCCCCCACTCCAACCCCCACCACAAACAAGGCGCCTGGAAGGAGAGAGGAAGAATCCGTTCTCCCACCCACCCCACCCCCAGCCCCCCCAGGAGAGACTGAGCTGAGCATTCGAGCCGCTTCTTGGTGGCGCAGAAACTTTCAGCCCATCTACATGAAGGGGGGAGCCGCCATCAAGAGCCCAACAGCGCACACTGAATGCAAATCACCGTTCAGGAGCCTTTCGTTGGCTCTTATCGCAGTTTGGGGGGGGGAGGCAGGTGGTTAGGAGCAGATCCCGTGGCTGGCAAGTCAATGTCCAGATTTCCTTAACGAAAACCCTCCGAGGAAAAAGACTTTTGAGATGGAAAGAAGTCAATCCCATGGAATGGGAAGAGAGCCAGGGCTGACTTTATTTTATCTAAGGTGTTTGAGGGATGGAAACAGAGGGGGCAAATGCCAGAAAATCCCATTTAATAAACAGCCTCGTTACCTGGAGCCGACGTAGATGGGGTGGGGGGGAGAGAAAGGGCACACACACACACACACACACACACACACACACACACACACACACACAGACACGGGTGCAGCTTTGATTTTCTTTTTCTTTTTTTTAAAACATGCCTGGAAAAAGTTGCAGATATTTTTCCCCCCTCCTCTTCAGGGATTAAAAAAAAAAAGAAGAAGAATAAAACAGCCCCTATTCCGTGATCTTCTCTTTGCACATGCTGTGCTTAAATATTAACACCAATTGAGCAAATTGCCTTTTAACTGCTT
>NW_028261382.1:97661856-97741082 GCF_051295495.1 Thamnophis sirtalis | reverse complement strand
CTGAATCCGGAGGGATTTGGGGGGGGGGTCTGAGCAACAGAAGGCAGGCAGACAGGCAGGCGTGAAGACGGCCCCAGCACAGCCCCTCGGTCCCTGGAAAGGCCCCGTCCCAAAGTCTGCTTATTGCTGGCGCCAGGGAGGCCAGGGAGGCGCCTGCTGCCCTCGCGGTTGTGGCCAGTCCACCTTCGCAGCCCCCGGAGGGGCGGTTGGCGCTTCCAGGACAGCTGGCATCACAGGCAAATATGGCAATATCGAACACCCGGAAGGGAGAAGCAGCTCTTGGACCAACGAGGAGGAGGAGGAGGAGGAGGAGGAGGAAGAGTCACCACCGCCATGAGGTTTCCTTCCCAGAGAAATGCGATGGCTGTTTGGTGCAAGGCTGCGAGATACTGTCGGTTTGAAATGGACCTTTTCACTTTGGAGCGGGACCTGCCAACGCAACGCCCGGAAGGGCCGTGTGAGCCGCTGGGCTGGAGCTGCCAAGACGCTGCCCCCCCCCCCCGGCCCCTTCCGCCTGCTGAGCCAGGAAGCCCCAAGGGGACCCGGGACGGCTCAGGCCCCGATTCACACGTGCCCTTGGCTCCCCTGCCCCCCAAAGAGGGGCCCCACCGTTAGAGGAGCCAGGTGGGGCGCCCCCCCCCCTCACCCGGCGTAGGACGCAGACTCACAGCTGCCGTGGGCTGCTAGACCCCCGCTTGCTCCACCCCGAAAGGAAGCTCCGGCTGCCTGTAGCTGAGCAGGACGTCGTTGACGCAGGTGGAGGGGTAGCAAGAGGCGTTGAGATGCTGGCTGCCCTCAGCCAAGCCGGGCTGCTCCTGACCGCCCAGGCGTTCCCCACCATCTGTGGGGGCAGAGGAAAGTGAAACCCCCTCCTGAGCCTCCCAGGCCGAGGGAGGACTGCCCTGCTGGGGCCACCAGCTGGAGGAGCCCCCTGCCCCGCAAGGACCGCCCCAGGGTCCCCCAGCGCTGCGTCTCTGGCACTCACCCCTCCTCTCTCCCTCGGGGAAGGGCTGGCTGCCCACCAGGGAGCTCTGGCTGAGAACGGCATCGGCCATCCGGGCAGAACTAAGTGCTTTCCCCGCCATGAGGCTCATGCCCAGCAGAGGGTCCAGTTGTACCTGCAGCAGCAGCAGCAAAGGGGGCTCTGAGAGGCTGGGGGGGGGCAGGTGGGTAAGAGGGGGGAACCCGCCCGTCCAGCCCCACCCACGGCCCAAGCAAAGGGCCAGGCCGTCCAACGCACGTAGGCATCGTCGCTGTTCTGGATGGTGTGGTGTCTCTGCAGGGGCCGGGATCTGGGGTGCACGCCAGGGATCATCCTCACAGGGTACGCCATCAGCCCCTCCGCGTCGCCCGTCTCCATGTGCCCAGGCGAGGTCCTCTCCTGGCCACCGGTGACCATGGCATCTGGATGGGCGAGGGTGCAAAAGGGGTCAGGAGCTGCCCAGAAGAGCCTGCCAGCCAGCCTGATCTTCTGCCCCTGCAGCCCAGCCCCGTCCGGCTCCACCGGGGGACAGCCAAGGCGAGGACTGGCCGGGCCCTTCTGGGCCCCCAAGGGACCCAAATCAGGACTCCTGGCCACTGAAGGTCAGCAAAGGGCGGGGGAGCCAAGGGGGGGGTTTCCCAGGGGCCGCCTGGCCTCTGCTGCTCCTCCTGGGGGAATCGCCTTCCCTTCATCCCAAATCCCTCCGCGGCCCCCTGCATCACGAGCAGTCAGGCCCCCTGCTTGTCAGAAGCCCTTGCCCCACTCCGGCCCCCACACCCCCTACCAGACTGACCTCCACACGGCTGCAGCAGCTCCTGGAACAGCCCCTCCCCTTACCTGCTGCTCTTCCAGGGCTCCCCACCCACCCCCGGCAGTGCTGGGATGCCAGGCCCTGAGAAGCAGCGCCCTCCTCCTGAAGTAAAAGCTGGGGCCGCCGAAATGCCAACCCTGCGGAGGAGGCCACCTCCCCCCCCCCCCCGCCAGCTGAGCAAGAGAGAGGGCCTTTCTGCCCACAAGCTGCCCCTGGAGACGGGAGGCGGCCTTACCTGGGCAGGGCACTTCGCTCCGACAGAAGGGGGAGACGGTCTGGGGCCGATACAGGTGGGCGCCCAGCTCCGGCTCTCCCTCGGCAGGCCCAAACAAAGAGTCCGAGTCCCCAGGCCCCCAATGCTCAAGAGGAGCAGCGTCTCGGGGCAGCCTTTGGCCTTGTGGCCTCCTGGGAAGGGGTCCCTGGCCCCCACGCACAAGCAGTCCGCCGCTTCCTCCTCCTCCTCCTCCATGCTCTCCGAGTGCAGCAGGGCCGAAGGGGGGGCGTATGCGCGGGGCGGCCCCGAGGCCTGCGAGAGGCAGTCCTGTCCCCTGATCTTCAAGAGGGGCTGGGGGCCGGCGTGGGGGTGGTAAGGGTCAGTGTTTTGGTAAGGCAAAGCCAGGGGAGGCCGGTCGGAGAGTTTCTGGGCCATGCTGGGGAGCCCCTGTCCCGCCTCCCCTTGGCTCATCTGCCGGAAGAGCTCCTGGAAGTCCTGCTGCTGCTGCTGGTGCTGCTGGTGCTGCTGGTGCTGTTGCCGCCGCTTGAGCAGCTGGGCCACCTCCGCCGGGGGCAGCCGCAGGTCCGGGTGGCCGGCCAGCGAGTGGCGGGGAGAAAGCAGCCCCTGCAGGATGGGGGGCACCTGCTGGCGCCGGCTGTAGTCTGGCGGGGTGGGGGACAGCAAGGCCTGGTGCAGGGCGGAGGCCGCGTAGTGCTGCTGCTGGCTGCTCTGGGGGAAGCCCGGGAACTGCTCCAGGAGGGGCACCTTCAGGGCAGGGGCCGCGGGGAAGCCGGCGGGGGCCGCGGGGCCGAAGCTGCTCGGAGAGACGCGGGACGGCTCAGGGAACAGCTGAGGGTGGAGGTGCGCCTGGGTGTAGCCTGCGGTGGACGGGTACCTGCAAAGAGGGAGGGGGAGCCCCCAGAGGGCCAGGTCAGGGGGTCGCCTGGATCGTTTCCCGGGCCAAGCGGGGGGTGGGGGTGTTCGTGGTCTGCAGAGCCCGGCCAGGAGTGCCCACCCTCCCTCGCCCTCAGCCAGCCGGCAGGGCCATACCTGTGGGGGGGCTCGGCGCTGTCGGCACTGAGCTGCTTGGACAGGGGCCGGTGTCCGTAGGTCAGGGAGGCCATCAGACTGGCACGATGGTGCATGTGCAGCGGACTGGCGCTGGGGGGCATGGGCAAGCCCCTCCCGCCCTGCAGAAGGCTGCTGCCCATGAGGTCTCCGGGCTCCTGCATCGGGACGGGCTGTCCCGGCTGCTGCATGCCCAGGCAGGACAAGGCCAGGTTAGGGGGCGGGGAGCGGTTCCCAGGCTGCTGGAAGAGGCTGCCGTGGGGAGGCGGAGGCGATGGCGTCCCCCCCTGAAACGGGGTCTGGGAGGCTGCACCTGCAAAGAGCAGAGCCCTCCTGATGAGCGAGTCCCTCCCCTCCCTTCCCCCCCCAAAAAAGCCCCTGGCCCTGCCTGGGCAGCAGAGAGAGGGGCCCTGTGGAGCAGCCCGACCCCTGCCCGGCAGCCAACACCTACTGTGGGTCTGGAGCAGGCTGCTGCTGACGGGTGGGGGGCTGCTGTCTTTCTGCTTGAAGAGATGATTGCTGGGGTGGGCTGGGGGTGGGCTGGAGGGCTGGATCTGTAATCTAGGGGCACAAAGAAAAGAGCCTGCAGGATCCCCTGGGTGAGCCTGTCCCTCCCTCCCTCCGGCTAGCCAGCTCTGGGCCTTCCCTACCCCAGCGGGGCCTGGCGCTCTGCCCCAAGTGGAACGCCTGAACCTAGGAGCAGAAGCCGTGCCCGGCTGGCACCGAACCCCTCTGGTTCAGCACAAGGAGCCCCAGCCGCTCCTCCAGGCCAAGAGACTCCCAGGAAGGGTCCAACCTCAGGGCCAGCACCCCGTCTTGTGGTACCCAATTCTAGTGTTTAAGCAATAAATTCAGGCCCAGGAAATGAAAGGCAGGGATTCCCCCCCAAACCCAAACTAGGAAAGTGAAAGCAAAAGTAGGGGCTGAGGCCTCCCCACAGAGGGCCCCGTGGCCAGAGGGAGGGGCCTTGGCCGCCTTCACACCCGCATTTCCACCTCTCCCCCAATCAGGGCCTGGAAGCCCCCAGAGTTTCCCCCTTCTAATCCTCGTCCCCCCCCCCCCAAGCGAAGGACAACAGCTCCGAGCTCAGCTTTATTTGGCATTTTTTTTGCTCTGCTCAGCAACTTCCCTGCCTGGTTCCTGCAGTCTCTTCCCCCTGAAAGGGACCCCAACTCCCCCTGGGCTTCCCCTCAGCTGAGAGAGAGTTCAGCCAGGAGCCCCTCCTGCTTCCTCCTCCTCTGCCTGTCCCAGGAGCCCCCCCTCCCCCCGTTTCCCTGCTGGAGGTGTGGGGAGAAGGGGCCTGAAGACCTCCCGGGGCCCCTGAAGGCAGGCAGGGCGGAGGCTGGGCTTACCTCTGGAGCTGGTGAGTGAGCAGCGCAGGCTGGTTTTCACTCGCCGCCTGCAAGGGTGTGGAAGGCTGTGGCGGACGGATGCAGTCCTGTGCAGGGGGGCAGGAGAGGAAGGACGGGGGGGGGGGGAATGTGGTGAGCAGCAGCCTCCCCCCCCCCCACTGAACGGAGGGCTGTTGGGCCACGGGCGGAAGAAGAGCCAGCCCTGCATCACAGCTGCCCTGGGGCTCAGCAGGCGGCCCGGATTCCTGCAGGGCAGCAGACTCTGAGGAGCCCAAAGGGAGCCCGAAAGGATGGGAGGTTCTGGCCCCTCCCGAGCCCCCTTCCCCCCACCTGGATGTGTTGATGAAGGATCTGGTGGTGCTGCTCCTGCTGGTACAGGAAGTGCTGCTGCTGCGTCTTCTCCAGGGTCCTCTCGTCCATGTGGCCCCCGTACATCTTCTGCAGCTGCTCACACTCCTGGAAAGGGCGCGGCTGAGGCTCAGCCCTGCCTGGCTGCGCAGAGCCAGAGAGGAGGGGGCAGCAGGCCTGGCCTCAAGGGGGCATCCCTGCCACTCCCCTCCCACCCTTCCCTGCAAGCCCCCTCGGAGCCCCCACCAGAGCAGGGAGCAGCTTCCTTGGCAGCCAGAGGTCCCAGCCGTACCCCTGCGCACCACCGAGCCCAGCGCTGGCAACTCTTCAGGGAAGGAGGAGGGAGCGCCCAACGCCCGGCCTCTGGGCCCTACGGAGGATTCTGGGCCCAACGGCCAGAGGAGCATCCAAGGGAAGGTGCCGCCCTCCAGCCTCCCTGCAGCCCATCCAGCCCGGCTGGCTCTCCCGCGCTCGGCCCTCTACCTGCTGGAGCTGCTTGATGCTGCTGTGGTTGCCCATCTTCTCCAGCTGCGCCTTGAAGGCCTGGATGCTGGCCGCCCCGTCCGAGAAACGGCGCACGGGGGAAAAGCGCTCCGTGGGGAGGTGCAGCGTGTTTGAGTCCTTGTAGATGTAGCTGGGGACACACAGAGGGAGGGGAGGGGGAGGTTAGGAGGAGCAGCTGGACCCCAGGGCCATTTCCCCAAATCCAGCCTGCCCCCTCCACTCCCCCCCCCCAAACAGAACAGGAGCCTCTTGGACAGAAGAATCCGATCGCTCCCCTTTGCTTGGCCAGAGCAACTAGTGGCAGCCAGAAGCAGCCCCTCCCCCTCCTCTGGACTCCAAGCCAGGTCTGGGGAGGGAGGGGGGGGCTCTGGCTTCAGGGCCTTTCCGGCCCCCTCCTGAGCCCCCAAGGACAGGGAGGAGAAGCGCTCCTGTGCCCCCTGCCCCAGATGCCATCTTCCCAAGAGAGGGGAAAAGCACCTGGCATTGTCAGCAGCTGCCCCTTCTCTCTGCTGATCCGGACCACAAGGATCCGCACCTTTGCCCAGCTGAAGCCCTTAGGTGAAGCCAGCCCTCAGCCCTCCCTTTGCAACCGAGGGAACCCTTGAGATGCCCCTGGCCGGGGGCTCCCTTTGAGGACTCCTGGGAAAGAGCAGCCCTGGCTGCCAGCTGCCCCCTTGGGCAGATGTCCAGGGCCAGCCCCATTCGGCCCCTGGCCTAGGCCTCCCGGAAGGGGTTCTCCTCCGGTGGCCCCGTGGGCGGCAGGAGGGAAGCGTGCTTGGCGCCGGCTTTGGGCTCCTTGCCTTGCAAGCCTTCCGGCCTTGGGCCCACCGTGGAGGAGGCCGTGTGGATCTGAGGGACAGGCATCATTTGGAGAGAAACACAAGACTGAAGAAGCTCTTGGATGGAGGAGGAGGAGGAGGGAGAAAGGAGGCAAAGCCCACCCAGGGTCCCCCCTCCGGTCACCTCCATGAGGTCAGAGGGGGGAGAGTGGCCTCAGGGGCAGCCAGCGCCTTCCCCAGGCCAGACCCCCCCCCATACCACCTCCAGGGCCCTGCAGGGAAGGAGGAGGAAGGAAGCGCCCCCCCCTCCCTTCGCCTCTCCTGGACCAGCAACCTCCACAGCAAGGGCCTCTCGGGGCAGAGATGTCTCCTGCCCACCCCTCACCCCCTTGGCAGGTTTGAAGCCTCTGGCCGTCTCTGCAAGTGCCTGGGAGCCTTGCATGCCAGAATGATGGCCTCCCCCCAAGCCCCCCCCTCCTGTTCTGCAGCAATGCAAGGGCTGGGGCTGGGGGGGGGGAAGGAGCTCCCACAAAGGCTTTCCAAGGGTCCTTCTGGGACCAGGCAGAGCGGAGGGAGGGAGGGAGGGGGGAGACAGAGCAGCTCCAGCCAGCAGCCCAGCTGAGTCACCGAAGGGGCGGACTCTGATCTCTGCCCTTTGGTTGGGCTTCCAGCGTGGCAGCCGTGTGGCCCCAGCCGGCTCAGAGTCCACCTGCCCCTCCGGTGACATCATGCTCTGCCCGGGGAGACCCCCAGCTCCCCTCCAGGCGAGGGGGAGGGGCTCAGCGGGGCCAATGAAGAGGAGTGGGAGGGAGGGAGCAGAGCCCCTCCTGCTGGCCTTCCCAGGGAGCGAAAGGAGCCTCCCACTCTCTCCGGCAACAACCTCCCAGGCCGAGGAGAAGTCCAACGGTCAGCGCTGCTCCCTCCCTCCCCCCCCCCCGAATCTCAGCCTGGAGGGACTGCAGGCCTCTTGGCTGCTCCAGGGCCGATCCCCCGGGGGAGCTGTTGACGCGGGCAACGTCCAGAGGGGGAGGCAGCCTCTGTGTCAGCACAAACACAGGCGGCTGGGAGCTCCGGCCACGTCCCTCCGCCCGGATCACAAATCAGTCTATCCAGCTGCTGATGCTGATGCTGAGGCGGCGGTTTCCCAGCTCCACCCTGGAGCCACCGAGTCAGGGAGAGCTGGCAAGGGGCCACTCACTTATCCAGCTGCCCACCAAGCCGCCTTCCGGGGGGCTGGCAAAGCCCCCGCCTCTGCTGTGCGGCGGGGCTGGGAGCCCACGGGGGCAGGGGACTCGAGGGGCCACCGGCAAGCGGAGAGCGGCAGGCATCTGGGCCAACGGCAGAAGCTTCCGCCCTCCTCGGAGGGGAGCTTCCCAGGTGTCCGGTGCCGCTACTCACCGGTGCTGCTCAGGTGCCAGGTGTGCGGCCCGCGAGCGGAAGGGCTGCTGTCCGAGCTGCCTCTGCAAGTCGGGCGGGATTTCCGCGGTGGGGTTGGTCATGGCCAGAGTGTGCCTTTTGGACCTATTGGCCAAGTATCTGCAAGGAGCAGCGGAGATGAGCCTCTGGAGGACAGGAGGGCCGGGACCTCCGGCGGACAGGGGGAAGGCGGCAGCGCCAGCAGCAGCAGCAGCAGCAGCAGCAGACGGGGAGGGGGCAGCCTCTTGCCCCCCTCTCTAGGGCCTTGCGCGAGGGAGGGGGCGCAGAGAGGCAGAGAGAGAGAGAGAGCGGGAGGCCAGCCATTCCTGGCACAGCCCCACTCCGGAGCAAGCGGAAGGGCCGGAGAATTAAGCCAAGCAGGTGGAGATGCGAGGAGGCTCACCCAGGAGGAAAGGAGGAAGGAGGAAGGCAAGGGAAGCTAGCTCAGCACCTGCGCTGGGCCCCCAGCGGAAGGGCAAGGCTGGCAGGAGACCCTCTCTAAGGTGGCCCCCATCAGCAGAGTCCAGGGTTGGGGTTGCAGGCCGCCCAGGCAGCCCGTCCAGTGCAGAGCGGGAAGGAAGGAAGGAAAACCCGCCGCCTTGTCCTTCCGGGTGGGGCTGCCTTGGGAGCACCTGGCCCACACCTGAGGATGCAGGTGGGGCCGGGCTGAAAGGAGGCCGCTGGATAGCCACGGCCAGGCTTCACCTCCCCGGGAGGCCAACCGAGGACCCCTAAGGAACCAGGAAAGGCTGGGCCTGCCCAGACTGGCTTTCCCCATTCACTGGCCCTGGCGGGAGGCCTTCCTCCCGCCAATCACCAGCTGCAGCCATGAGGAGCGCAGCTTCCCTCGTCCACACCGCCATGCACACGCACGCACGCACGCATCCAGATGGTCCAGGGAGGAGCAGAGAGGAGGGCAGCCCAGCCCCATCCGTGTTGGGGGGTGAAGAGGGCCTGCTTGCTCTGTTCTGAGCCTCTGGGGAGCAGCCGTGTCCAGCAGGAGGGCCCGCCCTGAGCCGCCTCTCTAGCCCTTCAGCTTCAGCCACCTGGCCTGGGACCATGACGGACAAGAGAACCGGAGAAGAAGGAGCCAAGGGGTCAACCTCAGCTGAGCGAGAGAGGGAAGGCGCAGGGCTCAGGGCAGAGCCAGGGCCGGCAGGAGGAAGGAGGCAAGATCCCTTCGCCGCCTTGTCACTTAGGATGGGGGCCACCAACTTGCTCAGCCAGCAGGCGCCATCGAGAATTCTCCTTTCCGCTTTTAAAATTGCCTTGCAAGTTCTCTGGGCAATTTTAAAAAGGAAGCCGAGGGGACCTCTGCAAAGGGGGGGAGGGGGGGGAACACCCCGGGAGCAGCTCTAGGAAAGCCCTGGGAGGGGGGGGGGAGCAGCTCCAGGTCGCCTTCCCCCTCCAAAAGGAAGAGGTGGGAAAGACCCTTCTCTGCTCTGCTCCCTCTCTGAGGCCGGGCAGACTGTCAGGCGGCCTCCCCGGAAGGAGCTTCCCCTCCTCTGCCCCCCAGGCAGCCTCTGGGGCCGATGGCCGTAGGGTGGCCCCTGAAA
The DNA here is from genome assembly GCF_051295495.1 of Thamnophis sirtalis. Taxonomy (NCBI): domain Eukaryota; kingdom Metazoa; phylum Chordata; class Lepidosauria; order Squamata; family Natricidae; genus Thamnophis; species Thamnophis sirtalis. The sequence goes on along the minus strand of NW_028261382.1, from coordinate 97,732,052 downwards.
GGGTCTTCCGTGCTCTTCCCGACCTCCCTTCCAAAGGAGCTTCTGTCCTGAGCCAGATGTGCCGAGGGGCCTGGGGCCAGGACGCTCTGATCGCAAGGGAGGCTCGGCAGAAGAGCCGGGGCTGCAGGGGCCCCCGAAGGCTTTTCCAGGGGGCCATTTCACCAGGCGCTTGTGCTCTACGAGGCTGGTGAGCCCTTCAAAGGCTGCCAGGCCCCTGGGGGACTCCCGGTCTCCTCCTTTGAGTTCTGGAGTGGCTCGTCTCACGCGGAGGCTCCAAGAGCCCGACCTCTGGGAAGGGGCAGCCGAGACCCCTGCCGGCCTTTCCCAGCGCAGAAGCTACAAGACGGGTGTTGGAAGGAGAGACAAACCGCTTCGGCTGGAGGAAAGGAAGCCGCTGGGCAGTAGCCGGGCAAATGCCAGGTGCCTCCCCCGGAGCGATATACTTACGGAAGGCCACCCCTGCCCTCCGGCCAGTGCAAAGAGGTTAGTGAGAGAAAGGAGCAGAAGCCCTCAGCTCCCAGGGAAGCAAAAGCAAGCGGAAGCCCCGGGGGGGCAGGTGGGGGCGTTACCTCTGCACGGCCTCCTGGTCTGGCTCCCCATCCGAGCCCTCCTCGTCCACGGGGGTCACAGCAGGCACTGCCTGGAGGGAGACAAGACCACCGGTTGCGCTCGGCCAACAGCTTCTCCAACAGTCCCCAAGGAGGGGGAGGTTGAAGAGGAGGAAGAGGAGGAGAGGGAAGAGGGGGAGGAGGAGGAGGAAGAGGAAGAGGAGGAGGAAGGGGAGGAGGAAGAGGAGGAGGGGGAGGAGGAGGAGGGACGAGGCAGAACAAGCGGCCAATCCCACCAGGGAGCTTCACTGCCGAGGGTTCAGGAAACCGGACGGCAACACCAGGGCCCCCCAGAGCCCCCCCTCAGGACCCAGACGGGGTGAGCAGGGAGGGAAGCCAGTCCAGAGACCTCCTCTGTCCTGTCACCCGACAGAAGGAAGACACCCCCTGTGCAGAGGGGTCCCTAAGGAAGTGGGGGGCTTACGGGCGTCATGGTTACGAGGGGAGACGGGCCCCGGGGACGCTTCAGGAGCTGCTGGGCGTGTAGCTGGATGTTGGCTCCCCCGTCGGAGGCCCTGCGCCCCAGCGGCCCCATCCCGTTCAGCAGCTGCAGCGTTGGCGGCTGCAGCAAAGACTGTTCCTGCAACGGAGCTTTCTCTCACTGCCCCCGCAAAGGCTGGGCAGGCCCGCTCTGTGCCCCCCCCTCGCCCAGCAGCCGTGGCAGCTGCCAGCTGAGGCAGCCGCGGGAGGGAAGCTACCTTGTACTCCAACTGGCCGCTCGGCTGCAGGTGCTGCATGGGGAGCATGTTGGCTGCCATGTTGACGTTAGGGGCCACCTGCAGGAAGGGGCCCTGGGGGGCCATTCGCGGGAAGCCGGGGAGCAGCTTCTGCAGGTCCTCCATCACCTCAGTGCTGCCCAAAGGAAGAGGGACGCTGAGCCTTTGGGCCCCACGGCTGCTGGGGGGGGGGCTGAGAAGCACCCCCCCTCGCAGACCCACTTGTTCCTCAGAAGGGACTGAAGTGGGGAGGGGGGGAGGGGTCAGCGGAGCTCACCGAGGATCAGCCACCCCGACGGTGTGTCTCCGCATGGAGAGGTAGCGGACCAGGGCTTCGGGAGACGGCTCTTCGCCTTCGTCGCTGTCCAGGTTCATGGTGCCATCCGTCTGCAAGAGGAAGAGCCGCAGAGGAGGAATGCAGGAGCCCCGGAAGAGAAAGGGGGCCCCCCAGGAGGATCCCTGGAAGGGGGGGGGGCTTACCTCCACTATCTGGTTGTCTGGGTTGATGAGCTGCACTTGTGGGACGCTGAGGCTCACTGGGGTGCCAGCAGCTTCCGCCTGTAAAGCAGACCCCCCCACAACTGCTGAATGCCCTGGATGATGAGGGGCCCCCCTCGCTCTGCCACCAAGAGCAGCCTTGCCCCAGGTTCCACATCTCCCCCTCCCCAAACGAGGTCCTCCGTCCCATAAGCCCCTCCAGCTGGGGGAGGGGAAAGGAATTCCCACAGGGAACCCTTCAAAGGGAGACCCCTCCATCCTGGCGCCCACCTTGCCTTCAGTAGCTGGGCCAGACAGGAGCCCTGCCCACCCCAGAGCTGGCAGGTACTCAGGCGGAGGGCAGGCAGGAGGCCCACGGAACCAGGCACGGCCGTCTGCCAGGCCAGAGCAAGAGAGCCATTCCCGGGTCACCGGGAGCTCCTGGGCAAAAGCCCCCAAGGGGCTGTGAGGCCGGGGCCGGGGAGCTGCCCAAGGCTGACCTGGAGACTGGCAGGCGCTGGGAAGGCCGGAGTCCGGGGGAGGCTGGGCAGGCCCGAAGTGCGCAGGGTCTTGTGCCTCTTCTGGCGGTCACAGAGGAGGCTGTAGATGGCACTGTAGTGGTCGTAGGCCTCGGTCCTCAGCGACTGGGGGGGCACAGAAGCCACCGGTCACCCTTCCCTGCCCCCAGAGCCCGCCCAGAGGTCCCCCGGGGGCCAGTGGCCTGGGTACCTGCAGGGTGCGCTCCTTATCCAGCCCCATCTCCGCCATGGCCAGCAGCACCTCCTCGTTCAGGGGCTCCAGCAGCCGCTCGGCTTTCAGCTGCTGACACTCGGCTATTAACTGGGAAGCAGAGAACTTTCTCAGGGCTGGAACCTCCTCAGTGGGAGGCGTCCCCCTCTCCCCCCCCCCAGGAAACTTCCCAGCCCCAAAGGGAGACCCAGCATGGAGCTGAGAGCTGAGAAAGCGGCCCCAGGGAGCCCACTGGCAGGAAGAAGCCCCTTCCCTCGCCCTCCCCCCTTGTGGGGAGCCTGCGGATGCGCCCCTGGCCCCGCCTTTGCCGAGCCCCCTTTACGGCTGGCCCGGTCGCCCAGCCCTCCCTGCCGGCTTTCCTGCCCAGAGGCCCTGCGGAGGCCAGTCAAACGGAGGCACTCACTGTGCTGAAGTCGGGGTCTGCTTCCCCCAGCTTCATCCACTTGTGCTTGCAGATCTGCTCCATGGAGAGCCGCCTGCTCGGCTCCAGCACCAGCATGTGGCGGATCAAATGCTCACACTCTGCAAGAGAGCGGCCAGATGGCAGCGGAGGACAGGCGCCACGAGGGCCCTGCGTCCCCAGAGGGTCCCTCCTCCTCCTCTGCCCTCCATGCGATCCTCACAACATGACTTGGTCCACACCTCGCTCTCCCCCTGCAGAGGGCAGCCCGTTTTCGGCCACAAGCGTCTGGGGCCCCCACTGCCTCATCCAGCAGACACACGGAAGCAGAAGCCCAGGCAGCCCCATCCAAGCCCCCCCCCCCCCACAGCTCCGTACCTGTTGACATGAAGAAGGGGATGCGGAACTTCCCGCTCAGGACCCTCGCCCGCAGGTTCTGCAGCGTGCTGCCATCGAAGGGCAGGGCCCCACACACCAGCACATAGAGCACCACCCCCAGGCTCTGCAAGAGAAGGGGCCCTGAGTGCCCTCGGTGGGGCAGGCGGGAGGGAGCCTGGCAGGGGAAGGCCAGGGAGACCCTCCCCCAAAAGGCCAAGGCCAAGGTTGCAGCTCTGAAGGCTGCCTTGCGGAGGAAGAGGAGGCCTCGGCCACCTACCCAGATGTCCACTTTGGGCCCATCGTACTCCTTCCCTTCAAAGAGCTCAGGGGCGGCATAAGGGGGGCTTCCGCACCAGGTCTTCAGCAGCTGACCAGGAGTGAAGATGTTACTGAATCCGAAATCTGGAGGAGGAGGAGGAGGAGGAGGAGAAGGAAGGCCGGTGATTTCCCACCAGGCAGCCTGTTGCCTCACGTCCTGCAGAGCCGCCATCTGGCAAGAAACGGGGCTCCTGCGTGTCCCCCGGATTCCACGCAACCCTCCAGCAGAGCCCTTGAGGTCCCTCTCCTGACAGGAGCTGCTGATCCGGGCCCCACCGTCCCTCGGCCTCTGCTGAACTGAACTGGCCAGCGTAATACCGCTGAGTCTGCGGATCCTTCTAGGTCTCCCCTCTTCCTGCTGCAGCCAGGCTCAAGGATTAGGTGCCCCCGGAAGTGCAGCCATTCCATGCAACTCCCCCCCCCCCCGCCCGGCTGTCTCTATTGCGAGGACCGTCCAGCAGCCCCCCTCCTCCCTTTCTGAACTCTCTTTGCCTGCCAGTCCACGAAGCCCCCCCCCCTTTTGCCAGGAAATCTTTTGAAAGCCGGAGTTACAAAGGGTCACCTGCTATTTTGATGTTCAGATTTGCATCCAGAAGCAAATTCTCGGCCTTCAGGTCTCTGTGGACAATATGGTGGCAGTGGCAGAAGTGGACGGCTGCTACTATCTGCTTAAACTTCTTCCGAGCCTCTTTCTCCGCCATCCGTCCGTGAGCCACCAGGTGATCTGAAGGAGAGGGGGGGCGGGGAGGGGGGTGTGAAGCTGGTTAGGTGTCTATTCTGGGCGAATGATGGGACATGGGGAGGGGCCTGTTGGGGGGGGAATGGATGGGGCCACCTGTGGAAGGAGGCGCGGTGGGACGGCCAGCTAAAACTGCTGGTGGGGTAAAGGTTCAGCACTTTTCCTCCCAAATCACCCCCCCAGCCTCCCCCCCCCCCAGTGAAAAGAGCCCCTGGCCTTCCTGGCTGGGACCAAAACGAGCTGAACCTTCATATGGGGGATGCGGGGGGGGGGGGGAGAGACACGCATGCAAAGCCCCCCCTTCTGCATCTGAGCCTCTTTCTCCGGACGCAGGGGGAGGGATTCTGCTAACAAAGCAGCCTACAATCCTCCGGCCTGCCAGGCTCCCCCAGAGAGGCTGCTTTGGAGAGCAATCAGGCCTCTGCCCAGGCCGAGAGGCCCCCACGTCTCCTACACCCAGCACCACAGCCCCCTTTCCCTCCCAGAAGCCCTTCCAGAGGGAGAAGCCAACAAGCAACAGCCTCCTGGGCAATTCCTGGATCCCCACCCCCAGTCCGGCCCCAGAGCAGAGCTGCGCCACTGAAAGGGCTCCCCCCACCCCACCCCCTCTGGCCCTTGCTCCTCCCATAACCAGGACTTCTCTGGCGTGGCAGAGCAGGCTGAGGGGAGAGGGGAGCTGGGCAAAGCATGGCAAGCGAGGAAGGGCATCCTCCACCTTGGAGGGAAGAAGGGGGGCTGGGAGGGTAGCATGCAGGCAGCTTGCACAGCGCCTCCTGAGAGACTCCTGCCAAGAGGTGAGTGTGATGCCAGATGAGAAGGGTTGAAAGGCACAGGGAGTAACCACAGCAAACGTGTCTGATTATAATATATTTTAATTATATTTAAACTTTTAGCTTTTGCTCTGGCCCTGCCTGCTTTTTGGAATGCAGGGCAGTAACATGGGAAGGCCAAGGAAGAGGGGTAGGGGGGGCTTGGGGTCAGATAGATCTAGGGTGGGGTCTCCTCCTTTATCAGCCGAAGTCACCTGGGCTCTTCCGCAGCCACTGAAACCTTCTCCTATCAAAAATAAACCTGCCCAAGAAAGGAACCGGCCTGGACGGCCCTGTCCCTGCGGCTGACCTGGCTGGCCAGGTGGTTTCCGGTGCTGTGGGAAACTCCACAGGGCAGCCCGGCGGGTGTGCTTGGGTCGCCCAGGGAGGATCCTAGCTCCGCTGGCAGCCGTCCTGCCCCAAAGGCCGGCATCTTCCCTGGGGCTGCCCCTTCCCCTTTTGGGAACTTTGTGACCCCCTGAGAGCCCTCCGCCCTCTCCCTCTTCTCCCCTCCAAGGGTGCCAGAGCAATTCTGCAGCAGTGGACGCTTCCAGGGCCAAAGAGCCCGAAGCCCAGCAGCTGTTTCATTTACTGACCAAGATTCTTTTGGTCGAATGAGGCAAACGAGGCACTTACCAAATATCTCCCCTCCGCTTGCGTACTCCGTGACCAGGTAGATCATTCTCTCCGTCTCCATGACCTGCACAGGGGCAGAGAACAGGCTCAGAACAAAACACCCTCCGCCAATCTGGCCTCTTCTGGGAGGGGGGGGTCCCCATGGGAGAAGCGCCAAAGGCGCCACAGACAGGGACCTCTATGGTCATCTTCTACACCCGGCTGCTTGGCATTCAACCAACGTCTTTTACTCTGAAATCCTTGCATTTGTTTGAATCAGCCAGGGGCCTATTGGGGGGGGGGCAGAGGAAGCACCCCCCAATGACACGCAGAGGCTCCCTTTGGATCGAGAGGAGCCCGAAGGTTGGGGGCCCCTCCTGCCCCCCCCAAAGCCTTTGCCAACGCGTTGCCTGTCCCCGTCTGAGTTTCTCAGCCGCCAGACCTGATACAATCTGATGATATGAGGGTGGCACAGCATCTTCATGATCTGCACTTCCCGAAAAATCTTCTTGAGGTTCTCTTCGTCCAGCTGAGTCTTGTCAATGATCTTTATGGCCACCTGGAAGGGGAAACAAGGGAGCAGTTATTATTAAACCCAGAATGGGCAGGTGGGGGCAGAAGGACGGCTGCTCCTCGCAGTCTGGTATATTCTGAGCGCTTACAGCTACTAGAGAGCAGGAAAAAAGACTGGTCCATTGGACAATTTATTTCCAACTCTGAATAACTGGCCAATAATAGGTGATGCCTCGCAGGAATGACAGAGATGCCAGCGACTTTCTCTAAACTGTGCTCTGAATAGTGGCTTCCCATGAATCTACTAATTGGAGGAGGAAGATTGTGGAAATGGGTTGCACTCATCCTGAACTACTCCAAGTGGCCCAAAAGAGGAAAGCCCCCTTCGGTGGGGATGCAGAAATCAGAGCAGGTGCTTGGGCGGAGGGAGAAGAGCAAATGGACTCTGCAAATGCCCCAGAAACTCTGGAAGGGAACAGAGACCTCCAAAGGAAGCTTTTCCCCGCTCAGGCGCCTCCTTCCTCATCCGGAGCACTCAGAGGACCAGAGTGGCCTGGCCAAGGGTTCCATCTTGTGGAGCTGCTTTCAACTGCAGGAAATCCAGGCCGCCCTCGGTTTAGAAAGGGGGACGCCAGGAGGAGGCCTTTGCTCTGGGTCAGCTGAAGAGTTCCAGGTCAGGCTTCCCTCCGGTCTCTGTCTCTGCCTTCGGCCTTGCCCCCCCCCTTCCAAGACTGGCCCCTTGGTCCCCCGATTGTCCATTTTGTGCCCAGGAGGCCTCCGAGCTTGTGCAAAAACGTATTTCCCCAAAGTGAGCGTGTGCGACACAACGGCCAAAACAAAGTCAACCTAAAATCTAACCACGTCCAACTGTGCAAAGCTGCCAAACCTTCAGTGATCAAATAATGTAATAAACATAATCCGCACTCGTCACACGGAGCAGCCTCCGGGCTGTTCCCTGAAGCAGGAGCCAGCAGGAGCAGCCTTGGTACCAAGCAGGACGGTCCGTCTTGCCAGCCGCGGGATAACCTGCCTCTCAAGGAATGTGGCTCCTGGATCACTCAGCAGGAGGTGCCAACGGAGCCGGAGCCCAGGGCAGCTCCTGAGCACTGGCACAGGGGGAAGCCGAAATGCCACGCAGGAGCCCCACCTGCCCGAGCAGCAGGAGCCTCCTCAGGAGCCCCGTGTCCAAAAGCAGCCCAGGACTCCTGAGAAAGGGCCCTGCTGACCTGCACCCAAAGGGCAGGGGAGGACAAGGCGAGGGGCCTGGGGCTGGGGCTGGCCTGGTTATAGCCCTGGGAGGGAGCTCATGAAGGGGAAAGGATCAGCCGCTTCTGCCAAATCTTGGGCTAATCCTCGGAGACTGGCACGTTATATGCCAAGTGGTGTCAATCTGGATTTGCCAGGAGGAGGACTGACTAACCGCCGGTATCACGGAAGGCTCCCTGGGGTCTCCTCTGGGTTCTGCTAGGCATCAAACATGGACTCCAGGCTCTTTGGGCCTCCCGTCCTTGTAAAGCAAGGCCAGTTTGTCCCAGCCCCACGCTCTCCCTCCAACCCCCGATGCCCCCCTTGCCCATCCCGAAGGAGGTGGCCTGGTGGCCGAAAGGACTTGGGGGCATAACTGCTAGGTGCCTCCCCATCTGGGAGTCCCGGCCCCTGGCTCTGGTGCTTCCTCCGTTGCCAACCATTAGAATTAGAATTAGAATTAGAATTGATTTTATTTGTAGGCCGCCCTTTTCCCTGAGGGGACTCAGGGCGGCTCACAGAAAACCAGGGAGGGGGGAATACAACACTAAGACGACAACACATAATAAAATAATAAGCAACATGCATACAACATTCGGGCGGGGTAATGGTCCTTATCCCCAGGCCTGACGGGCGAGCCAGTTCTTCAAGGCTGTGCGGAAGGCCTGGACGGTGGAGAGGGTACGAATCTCTACGGGGAGCTCGTTCCAAAGGGTCGGGGCCGCTGCTGAGAAGGCCCTCCTCCTTGTAGTTGCCAGCCGACACTGGCTGGCCGATGGAGTACGGAGGAGGCCTAACCTATGAGATCTTATAGGTCGTAGGGAGGTAATTGGCAGAAGGCGGTCTCTCAAGTATCCAGATCCACTGCCATGTAGGGCTTTATGGGTGATCAGTAGCACCTTGAAGCGCATCCGGAGATCGACAGGTAGCCAGCGCAGCTCGCGGAGGATAGGTGTAATGCGGGTGAATCGGGGTGCACCCGCGATCACTCGCGCGGCTGCGTTCTGCACTAGCTGAAGTCGCCGGATGCACCTCAAGGGCAGCCCCATGTAGAGCACGTTGCAGTATTCCAGCCTAGAAATCACGAGGGCCCGAGTGACTGTTGTGAGGGCCTCCCGGTTCAGGTAGGGTCGCAACTGGCGCACCAGGCGTACCTGGGCGAATGCCCCCCTGGTCACAGCCGCTATATGATGGTCGAATGACAGCTGTGGATCCAGGAGGACTCCCAAGTTGCGAACCCTCTCTGAGGGGTGTAAAATTTGACCCCCCAGCCTGAGTGTTGGATTAGTAGCCAAATTTTTGGGAGGGAAACACAACAGCCACTCGGTCTTTTCTGGGTTGAGCACAAGCTTGTTAATCCTCATCCAGTCCATGACGGCTTCAAGCCCCCGGTCCATTACGTCAACCGCTTCATTGATTTGGCACGGGGCGGACAGATACAATTGAGTATCGTCCGCGTATTGATGGTATCTAATCCCGTGCCTACGGATGATCTCTCCCAGCGGTTTCATGTAAATGTTAAATAGTAGGGGGGATAAGACCGAACCCTGCGGCACCCCATATTTCAGGGGCCTTGGGGACGATCTCTGCCCTCCCACTAACACCGACTGCGACCTGTCCGAGAGGTAGGAGGAGAACCACCGTAACACGGTGCCTCCCACTCCCACCTCCCGCAGTCTTCGCAGAAGGATACCATGGTCGATGGTATCGAAAGCCGCTGAGAGGTCAAGGAGGACCAGGATGGAGGGATGTCCTTCATCTCTGGCTCTCCAAAGATCATCCATCAATGCGACCAAGGCGGTTTCAGTGCTGTAACCGGGTCTGAAGCCTGACTGGAAGGGGTCTAGGTAGTCTGCTTCCTCCAAGGACCGTTGGAGCTGGAAGGCCACCACCTTCTCAACAACCTTCCCCAGAAAGGGGAGGTTGGAGACCGGGCGGTAGTTGTTAAGGACAGCTGGATCTAGGGATGGCTTCTTCAGAAGGGGTCTCACCACCGCCGCTTTTAGTGCGGCGGGGAAGTTCCCCTCCCGAAGAGAGGCGGTTACAACCGCCTGGATCCAGCCTCGTGTCACCTCACTGCAGTTAGAAACCAGCCATGAGGGACACGGATCCAGAGCACAGGTGGAGGAACTCACAGCTCTCATGGCCTTGTCCACATCCCCGGGGGTAACCTCCTGAAACTCAACCCAGAGCTGTTGAACTTGATCCCCCTGAGTCTCGGCTGGAACTGCGGGTGTGGAGTCCAAGTCCGTCCGAAACCGAGCAATTTTGTCCGCTAAGAATTGGGCATATTCTTCAGCTCTGCCCTGCAAGGGTTCCCCCGCCTCCCTTTTGTTCAATAGGGAGCGGGTTATCCTAAACAGGGCGGCTGGGCGGGACTCAGCGGATGCGACCAGGGAGGCTATGTGTGATCTTTTGGCTGCCCTAAGTGCCCTAGTATATTCCCTGGTGCAGGTGGTTACCATTGCTCGGTTCGCTGCGGACTTATCGGACCTCCAACGGTGCTCTAGGCATCTCCTCCGGCGCTTCATCTCCCGGAGCTCCTCGGTGAACCAAGGAGGTCTCCGGGATCCGCCGCCTCGGAGGGGCCGCAGTGGCGCAATCCGGTCGAGGGCCTCTGACGCTGCCGAATGCCACGCAGCAGCCAGAGTCTCTACCGGACTGTGGGCGAAAGTATCAGGAATAACCCCAAGCTCTGTCTGGAACCTTACTGGCTCCATAAGACGCCTGGGGCGGAACCACCTGGTCGGTTCCTCCTCCCTACAGTGGGGGTTTGGCCTCCGGAAGTCGAGCCTCAGTAGGCAATGGTCTGACCACGACAGGGGTATGATGTCACTCCCCCTCAGACCAAGATCACACATCCACTGCTCCGAGAGAAATACGAGGTCAAGCATGTGTCCCGCTGAATGGGTTGGGCCTCGGATTACTTGAGTCAAGCCCATGGCTGTCATGGAAGCCATGAACTCCTGCGCCCCATCAGAGTTTTCACCGAGCGACGGCAAATTAAAGTCCCCCAGGACCATCAACCTAGGGAACTCAATCGCCAGCTCGGCTACTGACTCGAGGAGCGAGGGGAGGGCTGCTGCAACGCTGTTGGGAGGCAGGTACGTTAGCAGCAAACCCACTTGACCCTTGAGGTCCAACTTTAACAGCAAAGACTCACACCCGACAATCTCCGGAGCAGGGACCCTACGAGGAACTAACGACTCCCGGATAACAACGGCCACACCTCCACCCCTTCCCTGGGCTCTCGGCTGATGCAGCACCTGAAATCCTTCTGGGCACAGTTCTACAAGGGGGACTCCTCCCTCTGGGCCCAGCCAGGTCTCAGTAATACATGCCAGGTCTGCCCTCTCGTCTAAAATTAAGTCCCGGACGAGAGGTGCTTTATGTACAACAGACCTGGCATTTAGCGACAACAGCCTGAGACCAGGGTCCTGATTACTTGCGCCATCTGGTCTTGGAGTGGGGCTCCTAGGGCCGGAAGGAGGGATCTCTGTGATGTAGCGAACCCTCCTTCCCCGGTAATGGCCTGCCCTAAAGTCCCCGCCGTATCTGCCCCTCCCTGTTACGACCGCAATACCCCGACCCTCTCCCGTGTCTCTGGTCCCCTCAGCCACCCCCATGGCCCCCGCAACTCCCGGCAGGTCCTCCGAATCATACATACTCAAACACTCCCCCAAACAGTCCCCACGTAAAAGTTAAAAAACACAAAATTTACAACAGTATGATCATAAAAAGTGGGACATTCAATCATCTCATACGTATCTCATACATAACCCATGCAAAGGAGGAAGAAAAAGATAAAAGAAAAGGAAAGAAATTATAAAATGCGCAAGTTCGTTAATTTAAGGTGCGAGTTCAGGCTTCCAGGGGTGGTCTCCCCAGTTCCACAATCCTCCTGTAAGCAAACGGGGGGCAGGGGTGGGGAGGCGATAAGGACGCCAAAGTACAATGCCACTGCCACCACGTTGATATTCTCCCCCTCGCCGCCGAACAGCTGGTACAAAAGATGCAGCCCGGAATCCGCCAGAGTCGCCCAAGCCTCCGTAATCCGAGGCTGCAGCGTCCTGACGGCCCAAAGATAGTCCTGGGGATGGGTGCACAGTCGTGGGTCGCTCCCATCGCAAGCCAGCATAGCTAGAAAATGGAACAAGCGACGGAGCCCCCACAGAGCGCCACCGCCATTTCCAATCCACAGTTCTACTCCAGAGGTAGTCCCTAGCGCCAGCTGATCTATTTTTGGCTCCCTGGGTCTTAGGCTTTCCGGGTAAGTTATTTGTATTATATTTTAGAGATGTTGGAGATGTTGCTCGTGATTTTTCCAGCATTTCGTCGGCAGGCTGCCCTACAAGCTGCCTTGCCTCCCCAGCCTCATTCGAGTCACCCACCTCCTTTAATAACAGTAATCCTCCGGAAGCAGTAAACACCAGGGTCCTCTCGATCAGCAGAGGGAATAGGGCCAAGGCTAGGACCGTAAAAGTTCGCAAAACGCTGGTCCGGAGTTGTTTGTCAATGCCTGAGACGCCTAGGTCCAAAAACGCCGAAGCGGAGCCTTCAGCGAAGCGCCGCCATTTCCGCCCGCCCAACAGCTGCAAAGCACACTCGAAGCTCTCTCCGGCCGGTCGAAGCTCTCTCCGGCCAGCTGGCTCTCAGACCGCGGCCAGCGTCGGACCCCCAAGAAGTCGTTCGTACCCTGGCCTCCCAAACGCTCTCCAACACTCCGAACGCTCGGAACGCTCTCCGATGCCTTCCAAGGCCAGCTGGGTCATCAGCTGGGTCGCGGCGTCTTCCGAGCGGCTCCCGGGCGGCGTCGGCGTCTTTCTCAAAGAGCAGCCTTGGAGAGCAATATCTCTCCAGACTGCTGCCAGCGCCAGGCCCCCGAGGAAATTGCTCAGACCCTGGCCTCTCTCCAGCTCAATTTCTGAGGCCAATTTCTCCCTTTTTTGGCTGTTTTCCCTGTACGGACGCCAGAGCGGTGGACTCGGCAGACATGTTCCTCCTGGGAGTAGCAAGCCTCAGAGGGCCTCTCCCACCGAAGTCCTTTCTTGTCATCAAGGCTCCTTGCCCAAAAACGATATGCATTTTGTAGCTTCGTACTTCTATACCTGCTGTGTAGAGCTGTTTTCTACAAGGGGGGAGTCAGAGAGACAAAGGTAGGGGCCCTTTAACTCCATTTCATTTGAACTTCCCTGAGGCTGGTGATTGGAGCTGCTGGCTGCAAGGGGGGGGGGGGCAAAGAGGACTAGGTAGTAGCTCGCCTGCCTAATAGCGTGTGAATCATATATCTATAAACCAAAAGCAATAATACAATCTGGATTAGCACACTTCAGATTGTGATTTTATTTTATTTCAAAATGACCGGCTTAGTTCAATGTAACAGCTGTCTTGCACCTGTCTTTCGCAGTACTCTCTTCAAATTTGGATACTGTCCCCTTTGTAAACAAATTACTAGTCCACACAGAGAGATTGCCTATCTAGAATCTCTAATCTGTGCTCTCCAAGCAGAAATTAGGTGCCCAATTCGGCCATTCCACTCTATGGAGATGCCACGCTATCAGCCCCCCTCTACCGCAAAGATCCTGCCGGAGAAGAGCAGTCTGGACAACCGCGGGATCCGGCAGGGTGAGAGCTGCGAACCATCAACACAAAGCTTTTGCTGTGACCCAGCACGACAGATATAGCGCCCCTGCTGTCCTTCATGGGGACACTAAAGAGACAGGTCACGCTAGTTGTGATAACGATGACTCAAGTAAGCAGGGGATCGTGGTCCAAAATGAAGAACTTTCTTTGGAAAGGCGAAGTGGGGACCCAGGTATCACACATCAGTCAGACAAGAAGATCAAGGTATGTAAAAAGAGAAGGCACAAGAGGCGTATTCTTAAGATAGTCAAGAATGCAAGTAAGGATTGTGACGTTGATGCTATTACACATCTTGGCACAAATGATCTGTCCCAAAAAGAAGAATGATTTCCAGAGCTTGGGGTATGAATTTAGTAGTGGAGGTTGTAGGCTTCTCTTTTCAGAGGTTTTACCAGTATATAAGGAACAAAAAGGGAAGGGCCAGCGTGTAGCAGAGTTTAATGTGTGGCTAAAGGAGTGGTGTAAAAGGGAAGGCTTTGGTTTCATTAGTCATGATCCCTGCAGCTGGTCCAATGAAAAACTGTATAAAAGAGATGGTTTGCATGCATCCAAGAAAGGGACTCAGTTACTTGGCATTAAATTCACAGATTTTCTGGATAAACATTTAAACTGAACAGCGGGGACCAGAGAATTAATTGATACAGAACATTTCTGTCCCCAGCAATCTAAAACTCATAGGGTTATCAATGCATGTAACATAGATGTTTGTGCGGCTAAGATTATCACTCCCGCTGTCAAGCAAAACCAAGCATTTAAAAGTCAGTGCCATACCATGTGCATGAATCATACAAGTGGCAAGAAAATAGGGGCAGTCAGGCATAATACAGGTTATGTAGACAGTAAACACGGGGTCAATCAAAATGGACTTAAATGTCTATACATCAATGCACAGAGTATGAGGAATAAACAGGGCGAATTAGAAATTCAAGTAAATGAGGGCAGATACAATATTGTTGCCATTACAGAAACTTGGTGGGATGAAACCCACAAATGGAGCATACAGCTAGAAGGATTTAAATTATTTAAAATAAATAGACCAAATAAAAGAGGAGGTGGAGTTGCACTATATATAAGAAATAACTACATCTCTACAGAAATAGAGCACAACAATGATGAGAATTATCTTGAATGCATTTGGGTCAATATTAAAGGTTGGTGGGGGGGGGGGAATGACATTACCATAGGTCTATGCTACAGGCCACCCAACCAAGCAGGGGAAGTAGATGAACTTTTTGCTAGCCAGATAACTAAGATACATAGGAAGCACACCACAATAGTAGTGGGGGATTTTAACTACCCTGACATCAACTGGGAAACAAACTCTGCACCAAGTGGAAGATCCAACAGGTTCCTAACGAACCTTGCAGACAACTTTGTTTCCCAAAAAGTAGAGAAGGGAACAAGGGGATCAGCCATATTGGACTTAATTCTCACTAACAGAGAGGAAATGATAGAAGGTGTTGAAGCCATAGGACCCCTGGGGGCAAGGGACCATGCAATATTGGAATTCAACATTATGCAAACACAAGTAGTAGAACTAAGTCAAACTAGAGTCTTGGATTTTAAGAAAGCTAATTTCAATAAACTTGGAGAGAGCTTGGGAAATTTGGAAAAATGAGATTACAAAAGCTCAGTCTAGCACAATACCAATGAAGAAGAAAAATAACAGCTCCCAAAAGAAACCAGCATGGCTGCATAAATAACTTTGACAAATTGAAAGAAACAAAAGTTAAGTATAAAAAGTGGAAAGGGGGACATCACTAACTTCACCGAGCCTGTAAAGATGAAGTAAGGAAAGCTAAGGCTCACAATGAAGAAAGGCTTGCCATAAAAGTAAAAAATAACAAACAAAAAGCTTCTTCCAACATGTTAAAAAAAAGAAAAGGGTTAAGGAAACAATTGGTCCATTGCTGGGAGAAAGTGGCAAGAAGGTGACAAGCAACAGGGAGAAAGCAGAACTATTTAACTCATTTTTTTCATCTGTCTTTACACAAAGGGGCTGCCACAAAGAAGAGGGAGTCAAACTATTCTCCAGGGCACCTGAGGGTAGAACAAGAAGCAATGGGTAGAAACTAATTAAGGAGAGAAGCAACTTAGAAATGAGGAGAAATTTCCTGACAGTTAGAACGATTAATCAGTGGAACAGCTTCCCTTCAGAAGTTGTGAATGCCCCAACACTGGAAGTCTTTAAGAAGATGTTGGATAGCCATTTGTCTGAAACGGTACAGGGTTTCCTGCCTAGGCAGGAGGTTGGACTAGAAGACCTCCAAGGTACCTTCCAACCCTGCTATTGTATTGTATTTACACACACACACACACACACACACACACAGAGTCCAAACACATGCACACATATGTCTTTAATTCCTTGTCATCCAACGGTCCAACCACCTCTCTGACTTCTTCTTCCAAGGAATTCAGCTTTATTGAGTGGCTGGTAGATTCTAATGCTGTGCTCCACAAAATCCCTTTTTGAGAATTCTCAAAGACTTCTGAAACATTCTTTGCAGAAACATTGCAGATTCTTCAACAACCTTTTTGAAGTCTATTGTCTTCTTGTGCTGTTTACATACATTCATGGATATGTGTTCCCTTTTGTTCTTATTAGGCAACAATTCCACTATGTGATTCTAAAGGAAGCTTTGTTTCTCATTGTTTACCTGACACCTCTTGGAGATGATTGTATTTAACCTGATAGCGGTATGCATTAGAGCTGATCTGCCATGGTTTGTTTATATATAATCCCCAGGTGTTCTTGGAAGGATTGACATCTGGACTCTTTCTTCCACCACATCATGGCCAGGGGCTTTTAAGGATTAGGGGGAAAACCCAGATCTACGTAGAGCATCATCTCCACGGGTTTCTGGTGCGTGAATTATCCCCTATAGATTCTGGCTGGGTCTCCTGTGTGCTCCCGGCCTGCTTCTTCTATATCCTGTCTCCACCTGGGTGATCAAAAGCATTTTCCTCCTCACTTGGGAGAATGATTCACCTCAAGGCAGAGACCGCCTGTGCTTGAGATGCCTCTTCTCCTTGCTCAGCCAGCTAAAGGACAGATCATCCTTCCGATGTACAAGCCAGGACGCATCCCAGGGCGTGCTCTCGAGTGACAGGCCCCAGGATTTAGCTGGCACCTCCCAAAGCAGAACCAGGGTGCTTAACCTGGATCGCTTTCGGGAGGAGGAGGAGGTGTGGGGTGCCTTGCCTTGTACCTCTCCGCTGAAGCCAGAAAATCAGGTGCTGGGCAGAGCCTGCTAATACCAGTAGCTTCTCACCCTGAAGCTTCCCCCGGTCTGAAGAGGAAGCCAGGGGGCAGAAGCACGTTCATAATATAATCGTTTGTTTAATTTAAATATGTTGAGCAAGAATCTCTTGCCCGCTCGGCAAGCTGGACCAAAATCTCCTTTCCTGTCCTGTGTATACAGATATACGTGCAAAAGCAGGGCATCCTTTAAACACTAGAAAAAGGAGAAGCACCATCTTCCCCAAAAGACCTTTTTAAAAAGAATATATATATATACTGTAATGACACATGGAATTCGAAGGCCGACCCCCTTGGACCCTCTCTTCTCACAACTGACGGCCACCTACTCAGGCCGAAGAGGCAGGAGCCTCGTAAAGGCAAGGACACTTTCCTAGCAAACGGCCTATTTGCAATTGCCAATGGTAACCATCAGCCTCCAGATGTTTTGTTACCAGGAGTACTTTCAGAGTTTGCATTTCTACTGTATGAGGAAGCATTTCTTTTCCATAAATTTCTCCCCACCAAACCTCACAAATGTTTCCAAATCCTAGTCATATTACAAGGGAGGAAGAAAAAAAAACCCTCCCTTAATGGGTTTGTTCTCGTCCCAGTATTATTCTGGCTCTTCTACGTCTTTTCTACAAGAGCCGCAGTGGGTCGAAAGTCTGTAGGCTCTGAGCTGCTGCCACAGTCACTTCTCCCAAGATCCAAGCAGGGAATCGGACAACAGGGTGGCCCAAGGCTTCCCAACTAGCCTCTTTCTGTATCCCGGCCAGCTCAGAACAGACCAGCTTTTAACGCCAACGTGCATCAATTTGTACTTGCTTCTTCTAAACCGCACTTTCTATTTCCATTTTACTACAGTAGCTTAGAGCAGTGTTTTTCAACCTTGGCAACTTGAAGATGTCTGGACTTCAACTCCCAGAATTCCCCAGCCAGCGAATGCTGGCTGGGGAATTCTGGGAGTTGAAGTCCGGACATCTTCAAGTTGCCAAGGTTGAAAAACACTGGCTTAGAGAACTTTCTGATGCTCTTATTTTATTGAGAGCACAAATATCCTGAGGTTCTCGGGAAACCTGGTCACCTTGTTCTACCTCATGACAGCTTGCAAAGATCAGTAGGAAGCATGGAAGGCAGACATCATAACCCTTCAATGTAAGAATTGTCATTTACACTCCAACTTCTTCTGTTCCACAGAAGGACTTAGTTATTACCGCATTATGGTTAATTGTGCTAAAAGATCTTTGATTAAAGATTTTGCCAGAGGCTTTCTGAAAACTATACAGGCAACATATACAGAATCATCCACAAGTAGAGAATTCTCAAAGAACTTTGAAATGTTCTTCATAGGAGAAAGGTAATTATTTGGCAATATTTCTAAATCTATAAGCTCGGCAATTTCTCTTTAATAATTATTTTCACTCACTTACTCATAACAGCCTTCAACTTTCTGGACTCCCCGGGGTCCATTTTTAAAATTAGCATCATGCTGGCCACCTTTTAACATATGGATCTACAGTAACTGGACTTGGCAATCTGTTGGTTTTCAATGGGTCAATGTATGTTTTAGAATTTAGAATTTCACTTGGTATAAACTGCTATTTGCCTTCTCTCTTTGGATTCCCACTCTAAAAATAATTGTTCAGCCATGGTGAATACTCTTCCCAATCTGGTTTCTTGTTTCCAGTGTACTTAATTTTAAGGATGATCTTTATTAACTTCTCTAGTGATTACTTTGCAAAGCACTTTGCTGATACATCTCTGACCCTGCACCCCTCTGTCATGTCTGCTCAGGGCCCTTTAGCTACTGAAGTTCCCATATGCCACTTCCAGCTGCCTCCCCAGATGAGACATCTGGGAGAAAGTCTTCTCAGGAGCCATTCAAGCTGGGCTGAGCCTGAGCACCCGGCACCCCCCTCTGCTGCCTCATTAATAATCCCGGCTGGGCCGAAGGAAGGAAGGAAGGTGCTCCTGGCCAGACCCGTTTCAGTTGGGTTTTAGGACCCAAATTATCTTGGGGAACGTGAGCTACTGTGGGGGATCTGGAACCTTTCAAATTAACTTCTGACAAGCATCTTCTATGCCATTTGCAGCAATCAAGCCAGCAGTTCCCATGGAAACCAGGGCAAAGCAGAGGGAAATTTGGGTGACATAAGCTGCACGGCGACTTCTTGGGGAGCCTTTGGTTACCTGCATCTAAAAGGCCCCCTTCGACCTGGAGGTGACGCCTCCCCCCCCCCGCATCTCCCCATTGCTTACTTTCGAGAAGCCCCTCGGCTGCATTCAAACAAGAGGAGGCCCTTTTCTGCTTAGTTCTGACACTTACATGAGCTCAGCTCAGTTTTCCCAACGTTTAATCATTCCATGCCAAACCTCCAGCTTGCTCTGTGCAGATGAATGCAGGCCAGAGGCTCAGGAATGGGACACACGGAGGGCACTTTCCAGGGACCTCCGTTTTTTAAACCAACATGCCCGTTTCCTATCTACCTTTTGAAAAGTTCCCCTCCTAATGCATGTCTCAGAAGACTCAGGGGGTCTGCACAGAAATGAACAGGGCGGGGGTCTCCAAACCTGGGAACTTTAAGGCTGGTGGACTTCAACTCCCAGGATTCCCCAGCCAGCAGTCTTAAAAGTTCCCAAGTTTGGACACCCCTGGAGTAGAGTGAATTAAGAGTATTCCGTACTAAAACCCTGACCCCACCAATTCCTTTCACATCCACAACTTACTAGCAGGCCTCTGAGACTGCACAGCTTAACCCAAAGGCAGATGTCCCTTTGCCATTTTCTTCCTCTCAAAAGTCTCACTTCTGTTTTGATGCGTCCTGCATTGAGGAACGAACTATGGTTTCTCACAAGTCCACCACGCACTGTTTGAACTCACCATTTCCCCAGACTGCAGAATACATCCACAAGAAACACGCTTGTCCTAGAAGGATTACACACTTTTCATAGTCAGTGGCACACCCTGAGGAAGACAACACAGCCAGGAGGCTGCTGATTGCCAGAAAACATCTGGAAACTGCTCTCTGCTAGAGGGGCTTGTCAGGAAAGCGGGAGGCCTCGTCCCAGGGCTTTCATCACCCTCGGGATGGCAGCACTGTATGTCAATCTTCTGGCTTGGTTTTGGTGTTGTTCTTGGCCAGAACTTGCCGTGGAAGCACTGTGTCGTGTGGTGCCACTCTAAGCATCTTTTGCACCCGGCCCCCGTGGCCGGCTTTGCATAGACCAGAATGCGACAATGGTTCGCGCATTACACCAACCGAGCAAGAGAAACAACAGTCATAACCAAGCTGGAATGGCTGAGCCTCGTATTTGGGAATCCCACAACCTACAGTCTCACTGAGCCAACCAGTTAGAGAAAAAGATGTTCTGCTGAGGACGATTTTCTGCTGGTCTTTGAGGACCTTGTTTATATTAAGTGTTCGTATCCACAGGCTTCCTGCTCCTTTGACCAGCATTCTAACATCTGCAAGCGGGCTTGTTCCCATCTTCCGAGCCAAGCTTGCCACCCTCGCCCTGCTCCCTTCCGTGGCAGCGTTTAGGAAGCAGCCTCTGAGCTGCCCAGGGAGCTGTGAAGTACCGACTCGGGATCCACCGTCAAGCCTGTCAGAGCCATAATTATTCTTCCTTGCTTAAGACAAAATATGTTTCTGCCTGAACGAAAACACCTTGGAACGCCATTGTTCTGGAAACGGTTACCTTATTCTCGCTATATTTTAAAAAGTGAGGAAGAAAATTTCCAAGGGCTGCCATGTGGGGAAAGGACAAGGAGGCTCTGCCCCTTCTTAGCCAGTGTCTTTTGGGGATTTAACTCCAAGAAGTGAAAATGGTGGCAATTCCTATCATCGAAAAACCACAATAGCTCCTTCTGGTGTAGCCGTTCTTCGGATCTAGAGTGCCAAAAGATACGTAAGGATGGCCGATGCACAGAATTGCAGCTGTGCGGGAAACCTTTCCTACAACTGGAATGGAACGGAAGTGGAAAAGGCCAGCATTTTGCCCAGCGGCACAGGGAAGGCTGGTCCCTGCCTGGCACTTTGCAACATGCCCGCATTTTTCCTGAGCGTTGGGGTTGCATTCCACGGGGCAGGAGCCACTTTGCAGTACTGAGAGGAAACGGGTGCAGGATGCTCCCCAGAAGCTCTTCATATCGCGCTTTGCCTTTCCAAATATTGCAGTCCCTCAAAGCGTAACCCCTCCCCCTCCAGAAGACGAAGATCTCCCTTCCTTGCAGCTCAGCTGTCCTCCCGTGCAGGGATGCTCCATGCTGGGCAAAGGTCTCCTAAAATTCTCTCCGTGGCTGGAGTTGCAAGAGAGTGACGTGGATGGGTGGCCCTCCTGAAGAGGTGGAGCAGATCAAACGAGGGAGCCTGCAGGAATCCCAGGCCACCAACCCATTCCCTGGGATGCCTCCTTCTGTCCTCTAGGGAGAGGAAAGGCTGAAGCTGCACACAGAAAAGCCCCCCCCCCCGCTCACCGGGGGAGGGGGGGAGGCAAAATGCAGAGAGACAATCCCGGGATGAATCATCCCCAGACCATAAAAAGCTCAGCAACCCCAGAAGCAGAGAGTCTCTGGCAATCCACTTCTCACCATCCGTGAGCTTCCCTTTAGCCCAGCCAAAGCTCCCCAACGGAGCAGGACAGATGTGGCAACCTTGGAGGGTTTCTCCACTGCCAATCCATCATCTTCTCTTCCTTCGCCATTTGAAGCTGAAAGCCTCTGGGGCTCCTCCTTGGAGGCCAGCCCCGAGTGCACAGCCTCCGCTCTGCAGCAGGGAAAATGCCTTCCGCTCCTGGCAGAAGAAGGCGGGAGGCCCCAGAGGGCGAGGGACATTCCCAGGGACGCTCGCTCGGCTGAGCTGTCCTAACCACCGGAGCTCTTGCATCAGGCCCAGAAATGCCTCGGCTGCTGCTGGCAAAAGATCCCCTTTCGCAGGGCAAAAGCCAGGCTGCCAGGAGGATCTCAGGGCCACACGGCTCTCCCCATGGAAGGGTCCCCTCCCAAAGATCACTTGGACACTAAGGACACAAGTTGTGAGATATCTGACACAAGCGCACACGTCCACGCCTAGGTTGTGCTTGCCCTCCTTCCCCTGACCAGGCTTCCTTCCCTCTTCCAACCAGCTTGGGACCTCAAAGTGGTTTTAGGCACAACCATTCAACAGCATTCCCCCCCCCCCCCCGTCTCGTGTGCATCTAGAGCCACGGAGCAGCAAACCCTGAATCTGGGGGCGCAGAGCATCTTCCATCCTGGGAAAGAAAAACCAGGAAGGGCAGAAGGGGAAGGAGGGCGAGGTCACTTGGGAAGGACCCTCTGGGCGTATCTGAGAAGCAGACAAAGCACCAGGCACCTCATCCATGGCTCCACATTAACGGGAACAAGTCGAGTGCCTCAGGGCTCAGCCCTGGTCCCAGTGCTGATCAACGCCTGTGTGAAGTACTTGCAGACAACAGGTGGAAAAGAGGAAGGCTGAACGGTGGGCTAAAAGAAACCATTCCAGGTGTTGCCCTTCCTTGGGTGAAGCCTGCAAGGCTCCTGAGGCAGCTGCAGCTGGTGGTCAGCCTGGACACTCCAGATCTCTGCAGGGACAGCCTCAGTTCCCTTTGGAGAGGAGGCAGCGTCCTCTCGGCAGCCCTCCTGCTTTGGCCATTTCAGGACCAAGCTCTGCATTTCCTGAAGCCAGGCCGGTTCCAGACACCATGAGGCTTCCCCGCACTGGAGTGGCAGAGGATGGAGGAGAACCTCTGGCGGTGCCGCTTGGTGCCAAGCTGCCTGATTCAGCCTCCTGGGCAAAACTGAGCTTCGTTCCAAGGTTAAACAAACAGCCCTCTGCCTTCGCTCCTTCCCTCCGGCTGAAATATTCCTTTATCAGAATGGCCCAGAGCAGGCTGGGAGCCAAAAGGAGCAGGGCCAGCTCCAAGTCCCTGCAGCCCTCCTCTTATCAGCCAGGACTTCACATCCAACCCTCTCCCCCCCCCCCCCCGCCACCCCATGAATGTTTGGCCTTGTTTGTTCAAGAAAGGGGGCTGGCTGTGCATGGTGCGCCTGAGGGCAGGAAGCATCAGTGCGGCCTCAAGAAAGTCCTGGGGAAGCAGCCTCAGCCCTGTAATACGCAAGGGGACCGAGGGGCAGGCCGTAGCCCCCAGCACACCCACCACCACCACCACCTCCACTTGTCCTCTATTTGCGCCAAGGCAGCAGCCCAGGATACAGGCTAAAAATTGCTACTGTATGAGGTTTCGATAAAAATACACGTGTTTACAGGAAAAGCTCTATCCAGTCACCATGATTCACTGGGCAGGAATGCTGCCATGGAAAACCCGGGAGATGAAAGGGCTGCATCTACCCCTCCTCCGTGCTATAGAGGTGGGAGAGGCCTAGAACGCACCAAGCCACCACCACCACCACCACCACCACCACCACCCCGGTGCTGACGGTGGCTGCCGCCCACAGAGCACTAAAGAAGGGGGGGGGGAAAACCGTCCCAAGAGCAAGGAAGGGAGGAGGCCCACCGAGGAGATCAGAGCTCGCTCTCCACTGCAGCTCACACCTGACCTTCGGGGCCGCTCCCCCTGGCCCGCCTGGGAAACGGCTCCCTCCCTATCATGTGTTTTGTCTGAAACACACACACACACAGACAGAGATAAGAGGAGCTGGCTCTGGTGCTTTGGTACCCGCGCAAGCAGGCACAAACACCCCCAGACAAGAGACTCTGCAGTCCCAGGAGGAGCGTAGCTGTTGGCCTCCCTGAGTCAGGCAAGATGACAGATAACCTGGGGGGGGGGGACGGGGGGGCTGCTTAATTGCAAGGCTGCCCATTCCGGCTCCTGCCGCTGCAGACCCAGAACTAAAACGGTCCGTTTCCCAATACGGCTCCTCGCTCGGCCTCTGGAGGGAAATGAAACGCCAGGTGCTTGCTCCTCCGACTGCACCGCCAGGCAATTCT
The DNA here is from genome assembly GCF_051295495.1 of Thamnophis sirtalis. Classification (NCBI taxonomy): domain Eukaryota; kingdom Metazoa; phylum Chordata; class Lepidosauria; order Squamata; family Natricidae; genus Thamnophis; species Thamnophis sirtalis. Next base: position 97,708,650 of record NW_028261382.1, on the reverse strand, counting down.
TCCATGGGTCCAGGAAGAGATCCTCCTCCTGTTTACATTATTACTGAACAGGTCAAATTACTCGCTCCCTGCTTTTAAACCACCTTTTCAGCTGTAGCCAAGCTGTAGGTGAGCCTCAGGATGCCACTGGGGGAGGGAGGGGAGGATGGAGGGAGCTCCGCCTGAGGAGGAGGAGGAAGACTCAGATCACTTAAGCAAATAGGCTTCTCCAAGCCCAGAGGAGAGCCCCGTTCTACAGCAGTGGAGGAGCTATTGGGAGTGATGGGCTGTCACTCTCAGTCACCCCCAAGAACAGGGAAGCGCCTGGTCTCCTCCTTCTGACGCTGCCCACTGGGCTGGTGGGGCGTTGGGGCCCAACACACACTTGGGAAGCCAGAGAGTCCCTGCCTTTGCCTTGTGCGGCTAGGCAACCTCTGAGATCATCACCAACTGAGACCAGGGCTAGAAAATATCTGAATTGACACATCCCACTTTTAAGTGCCCAACGACTGGTTAGGGATGGCAAATGCGAGGTGCCCTCTCTTCCTTCTCCAGAGTCAGTAACTGTGACTAAAGCCTTGTGCCACCAGCGAAGGACAGCCGCCTTCTGCAGCCCCCCCCCCCCCCGGTCTGGTGACTAGTCCTGGCGGAGGGACCGTCCCCCAGGCGGCTTCCAGCCAACCAGCCTTGTGTCTAAATTAAAACCATCTGCCACTGGCCGAAATGCGGGATCTTGACGCTCCCAAATTGCTGGTTCCTGTTGCAACTTGAATAGGGTGAAAGCACAGAAATTGCACAAGCTCATCAGAAAAGCATCCCAGGCAAAAGCCACAAGTGGAAAGGAGCAAAAGTTGCCCAGAGTCCTGGGAATTCTGCGGGATTCCAGGGTGCTTTGATCCCACACAAGCGTGGCTCCTCCTCCGTCTCCGCTGTGCCGCCACCCCTGGGCAACCTCCTGATCCTGACGCTGTCAGGAGGCCTGCAGGCCCCAGAGATGGTCAGGGGGGCTAACAGCCCCGTCAGCAGCAGCAGCAGCAGCAGCAGCAGCGGATTCCCCTGAGCAGGGAGGAGGCCCGGCTGCTCCCCCTCTTCTGCTCCCACCCTCATCACCCTCGGCCTTCCTCTTCCCCTGCTTGGGCTAAGAGACCGTGGCAGCAGCGGCTTCCCCAACCGGAGCCCTCCAGTCGGCAACCCACTTGGGTTGAACTTCAAAGGGGAAACCGGTGCCCGGAACTTCGAATCTCGCAGTGCATCATCTGACGGAAATGAAGCCGGGTGTAAAAAGGGGACAGAATCTACGTCCCGCCTCTGTCTTCCTCCCAGGTTGCCACCCAGCCTTTCAACTGCTTTCTTTTTCAGGAAGTCATTTTGGTGAGACCATGCAGGTAGTCCTCGCATAATGACTGCTTGCTCAGAAGCCATTTGAAGTGACCCTGGCGCTAAACAAACGGGGCTCGTGGCCAGTCCTCAAAGTTACGGCCAATGAAGGATTCCTGTGGCCACCTGATCCAAATGCACAGCGCGGATCCAGCTCAGCCACCGTGATAAGCAGCCCATTCTGCACCCCTTCCCTCATTTTGGGAAATGCTCCTGTCAGCAAGAATAATTCTAGAAATCTATGGGCAAAAATAAATTCACAATATGATAATGTGGGATATTCGCTATAGGGGAATCTGAGCCATTTCAGAGAATATGATTTTTATTTATTTTTTAATGTTTCATTTAAACTTTTAAAAAAAATACTCATGGCTGGAGAAGGACATTCCTGGCTTTTTCAAATTGGAAAAAAAAATGGCTTCAGTAGCCTGGCCCTTCGGGGTCTTTGAAGAGACCATCCCCAGACAAGGAGGGTCTCTTGCCTCATGGCTGAGGAGGGCTTGGCTCCCTGCAGAGAACAGCCTGGGAAAAGACACAGACACACACACACACACACACACACACACACGGTCTTCGGGGTGTGTTGCTGTGGAAGGAGGTTTGCATCCAGCTCGTCTGTTCTGAGGAGACAAGGGGACCTACGAGGGACACCAGATAAGAGAGAGGTTATCCCCTGGCAAGGGACTCCGGAGTTTCTTTTTGGATGACTTGGCAGTTCGCCTACCTTTCCCCCCCCCAAAAGAAAAGCAGCAGGAGGGTCTTCCCTTCCCCCTGGAGGAAGAGGAGCAGCAGCTGAACCTCGTGATAGTGGAAGGAGCTTGCCCCAACTCCTCCGAAAGAAGGGGGAGTGTGGCCATGGCGTATTGAGCACGAAAGGCAGCCCTTGGCGAGAACCAAAGGGCACTTCAGCCAGATGAAAGAATCGGCCTTTTGTTATCCAGCCCAGCAACTCGGACAGTGATTAGAACAGCCAGACAAAACACCTTTTGCTTCTTTATGGCTGGGCGACTGCCTGGATTCAGGCAATTCTGGCTTGTTCAACAAACCATGGCTACGAAGCCCATGCATGCGGGGGATCATCATCATTCCGTGAAGAGGAACGAAGGCACCCGCCAACCCAGGGCTGCCTTGGATCGTGCACGTTATCTGGGCCAACACAACACACTTCCGTGTTGTGCAGTGACAGCCTACGACAGCATGCTGAGTCCTTTTATCCATTTACATAGACCTGTCCTTCGCACAGCCTGCTCCCTCACCCTATCAGCCAGACTGAACGAGGATGTCCTTTCAAATCTGCAAAGAAACAAGACAAAGGTATTTCTGCTACAGAGTCCTGGGATTGCGGAGGGCCAATACTCCCAAAACAGTCGGAGCTGCCTCTACTTCATCCAATACGTTTGCACTGGACTATTTGCCTGCAGAAATGAAACCATCCTACCCCAATCCTTTGTCAGCATCAGGTTGTTTCCTGTTCTTATCACCGTCATTTTGAATTTTTCGGGTATTTGGAGGGAGGGGACATCCAGAGGCTTCGGAAGGCAAAAAGGCAAAGTTCCTAGCAATTTCATGGACGCATCCACGTAATTTTCTTGACAACGATACCGAATCACCTTCTTTGGGAAACTATGTTTTTGCTTCCTGTCTGAAATTGTCTGGTGGTCCCAAGCGGACAGTAATCAGGCCTGTAAAATTGTAAGACTGAACCATCCACAAGGCTGACAAGGATCCCTCCTAAAAGCACAAGTTCCCAAAGACAATCCAAACCTCCCTCCACTTTGTTAGGCAACAGTCCAAGCCATAAATCCACCTATCAGGGATCGCGGAGGTGTTAGCTGAGTAAAAGTTTGGCCATTCATGAGAATCATCACCAATCAGGGACTGAAGTGGTTCCTGGTTCCTCCAGGGGTTGCAGAAGGCAGTGGGGGGGGGGGGGGGGCAGAGAAAGGCTCAGAATAATCAGCAAACACAGACACGGAGAAATGGAGAACATTTGGGAAAGAGTTCAGAGCGCATTCTTGGGACTGTGAGATAAGAGCCGGCGTGGGGGAATGGGAAGGACGGGGGACTAGGAGAATCCCTGCTTCCCGTTGGATTTCTCCCCAAAGGTCAAGTGGCCCCTCGGAGCAGCAAACCACCCCAAGCGGCAACAGGGGCAACCCAAATGGACTTAAGCACCGCAGTGTTCACTTCCCCCCCACTGAAGGGCCCTGACCTGCGTGTGGACCTCAGCTCCTTTCTGTCCTCCCTGGAGACCCCCGGGAGACCAGGCCGCTGCCTGCCCAGGGAGCTGAAGAGTGGGGAAGGGGCTGCTTGAGGCAGGAACTGGACAATCCTCTGAAGCCGCCGGTTGGGGAATATTTTGAATTGACCCCGGTGCTCAGCACAAGCCAGCAAGTGTTTATTAAAGAAGCACAAGACACGCCAAACAAGCCGATCTGCTTTTTAGACAGAGTAACCTGTTAGTTGACCAAAAGAATGTTGGGGATATAATCACAAGTTCAGCAAAGTATCTGAAGAGCCTGCTTTGAGATCCCAAGAAAGAGAGCAACACAATGTGGGCTGGACTCTGCTGTCACTGGGCGGATGCAGGGCTGGTTGAACAACCCTATCACACACACACACACACAAACACACACACAGAGTTCTGGGTCAAGTGGGAAAAGGGTATGGAGAGGCATACCATATAGTTCTGTTCTAGGTCTTTCTTTCTGCAATATTAGAAAATAGGATTATTCAATGTATGGTGGATCAAGTTCCAGGGCCTTCCTGGGCCCCACAGCGAGAAGATGCCAAAAGGAGGAATTCCAGCAGAGACAAAGGCGAAGAAGTCCTTCCTTTGGGTGGGAAACGGAAGCATAAGGAGGGCGGAAGGGGACAGACCAGAGTGGCAAGTGATACCTTTCAAATTATCTGCGTCTTGCGGAATCAAGATATGACGAACATGATGACATAAATGCAAGATGAAGATGTAAGCCAAAGCAGGACGCAGCTGCAAACAAGGCCAATGCAGTCGTCGGCTGCATCCAAGAAATGCAACCAGTATTTTGCATTTATCCCAGCGCCCTCCATTTCCATCTGCTGCTGAAAGAGGCTTCAAGAAGCTGGAGAAAGCCGTCGTGGGGGTGGGGGGCAGTTTGGAGACATGAGGTATGTTTAGCCCAAAGAAGAGGAGGCTGAGGGAGATCTTGAAGGGCTGTCCTAGAGACAAGGGTCTCCTCCGTCTCTTCAGTGTCATCCCAGAAGACAAGAACCTGGCTTTAAATGATAGGGAAGCCGCAGGAGCCTCTCCTTAGTGGTGGTGGAGGAGTCTCCTATCCTGGACTTGGTTTTTTCCCCTTGAGGAAGACGTTTCCCTTCTCACCCAAGAAGCTTCTTCAATCGGAACTGAAGATGCTTCTTGGATGAGGAGCAAAATGTCTTTCTCAAGGGAAAGAGAGAGAGAGAGAGAGAAAGAGAAAAGAAGAGAGAGAGAGAGAACACCTTTGAGACATCCATAATCTGGACGACTCTCCACAGATATTCTCCTAGCCTGGCATGTTTAAACAGATGTTGGCCGGGCACTTTCAAGGCCCTGGGGCAAGGAGTAGAGCTAGATTTCCCCCATAGCTTCTTCCATCCGTTCTATTCGAAGACTTGTCTATTTGGTGCCCCCAGACCGCAATTCCCTCTCTGCCATCGGTCACGGTGGCTTCATACATCTTTTTTTCTATGGGAACCACATTCTTTCTCCCTGCAGAACCCGTCCCCTTCTGAATCCTCCATATCCCAGGGCACAAAGGGCTTCGTCCCATGCAGGAGATTCTGGCTGTGAAAGCAATTTCAAAACTATGCCAGTCTCCCATCCTGCTCCCCCCCCCCCACCCAACCTACCCTCTTTGGTTCTTTCTCTCCTCCCGAGGAGTCACAGGTACCCTGGTTGCCATGGTGAAAGCTGGGAGGCCATTGTTTTGCAGTCCACGCAGTTCCTTGCTTGACTGGCACTTACTGGTTCCAGATGCCCGAGGCTCAGTGCAGCTTCAGCACCTCTCCTCTTTCTGCAGCCTCAGGACCTCCAGATATATCAGACTACAAATTTCGCCCACCAACCTAAACGGAAAAACCTCGGTCCACGGGACTTAAGCTCACGTTTGCCCTCCTCAAAATCTAAAGCGCTCCGGTTGTCTGGGTGCCATTTTTAAACTGCACAGTGCCAATGCACGGTTATTCCATTGATACAGATTTCACACGCATCTCCAAAATAGCTTCTTCTCCAGCTGCACACACCCAGGTAAATCCCCTTCGGTATAAACCAAGCTTCTATTCCCTCTATTCCAAGCAAATTTACTCATTTCCTCCCATAGACAACAATACAAGGGGAAGCAAAACTCCTCTTGCTGACGAAGCCCGGCCTACGGTCAGCCCACCGGCAGATCTCTAGGAATATCAGGTGGAACTACTAAATCTCTACTAAACTGGCAGACGCTCTCTTCCAAAGCAGAAGACAAAGGGTCATGAAAACAGAGCTCAGCCTTTCTTCTCCCCAATTATGCCCACTGCAGTTTCTTGGGAGAGGAGACGTATTTATCTGCTTTTAAGCGGAGGCTTTGGTTCCCACAGACATCCATACTCTCAAAAACCTCTACGGCCAGTTGCAAATCAATAGTCAGCAGGCAAGTAAGTGAACGTGGGCAGAGGAGGAAAAGTGCAACTTCTTTCGCAGTTGTGCAGCATAAGAGCACCTGCAAACTCCTCCGGTCTTTGACCAGCCAATTCCTAAAGAGCACCTTGTCTGCTTTCAAAGAGCAAGATGGAAGGCCTTCGGCTGCACTCCGGGTGAAAAGGAAAGGGCAATAAACCTGTTGACCGAAACATTCGGCTTGGCTAGCAAGGCCAGACGAACCTGACCAGCCCCAAAGAAGGGAGAGGACTAGGGAGAGGACTTACGCGCAACGTCCCGCTTAGGCCCCACAGTTGAGATTTCAAAGGTGTTCTTCTCCTGCTATTCTACAATAGCTTAGACTGAGAATTAACATACAGGGTATCTAAAGAGCCTTGATGGACAAAGTCACTCAGTGGTATAAAGCAGTGGTCCCCAACCCCCGGTCCGCGGACCGGTGCCGGGCCGCGGAGTACCTGGCTCCGGGCCGCGCAGCGGCCGGGGGCCATGATCCCTGCAGCTGGGCGCCGTGGCTCTCCTGCTGCGCCAGCCGCTCCTCTTCCAGCCGCTCGCCCAGCGCGCAAAGCTCCCGGCAGCGGCGCCACAGCTCCTCGAGGCGCCGGCGGCTCTCCTGGTTCTGCGCGCGCAGCTTGCGCAGGTCCTCTTGGCCCAGGCGGCCCCCTTCCAGCTCCTGCATCGCCCGCAACTCGGCCTCGTATCGCTCCAGGCTCTGCGCGCAGCTCCAGCTCACCACCAGCGCGTAGTCGGAGGCCAGCTGCCGCTTCTCGGAGCGCCCGGCCCGGAGGACGCGCGGGGCAGACAGCAGCGCGGCTGGCCGCTGCTTGCGCGCTTCCTGCAGCCCTTCGTGCTCGGCCAGGAGCTGCTCCAGCAGCGCCTCCAGAGCGGCGCAGTCGGCCCACAGCCCCTCCAGCTGCTGCCGCCGCCGGGCCAGCTCGGGCTCCAGGCGGCGGAGACGCAGCTCTCCAAGTTGCGCGCTCAGCCTCTCCAAGCTCTCCAACTCGTGGCGCAGCGCGTCCCGCTCCAGCTCGCCTTGAGGTGATCTCAAAAAATAAGCTAGGTTGGATATGACTGGGATAAGATTTCCAGATGTTGACTTGGCTCAAGTCACCGGTTCCTTTTTCTTGCTGAATGAAAACTCCTGCATCATGGTTGTATGTAGGATATATTTAGAAAAATTCAAGATGGGAACCATCTTGGTTTTTATGTGATGCAAATAAAAGAATAAATAGGCTTTTAATTTCATAGTCATGGCTATTACCTTGACATTTTCGATGTCACTCTGACACCCCTGTCCCAGATAATTTGGTGAATGGACAGAGAGGCTACCAGCTAGTAGTAGGCTGGCTTGAATGCACTTACTAAGAAAGGATTCACAGTGAATTCAATGAATAACATTTTTGGGTGATCATCAATCTGATGGGAGCTATATATCTATTGCAGCATTTACCTGCAAATTTAAAGGAAGTCCAGAAAGCGATTGCAATCTATTTGGCATATATTTACAAATACATATTGAAAATAATGCAACATCTAACATTTTCTGATCATGGTGCTGTCATTGGTGTACTATCCTGGTAATTAAAAATGGTGTCTGTAGAAGAATAAAAATGTGGTTGTGTGTTAACAAAAGAATAGAAACTATAAGCATATAATCTTCCATTCAAATAGTTAGAAATTAACTAGAAATAGTTCAGTTTACAAGCAACAGCCTGACGGTAGATCAGTTTACTGAAATATGGATTACTTAAAGGGGTACTCCGGGCTGGGAGTTTTTTTACATGCCCCCCTACCCCTGCGCGCGCTCAGCGGGCCACGGTAAAATTATCACAGGCTGACTGGTCCGCGGCGATAAAAAGGTTGGGGACCACTGGTATAAAGTATCAGGTATAAAGGCTTCGCAGGGAGGGAGCCGATTAGTCTTTGGACGGAGACTGCTGGGAAATCCCAGGACTGCAGCCTAGATGGAGGGGATCATGGCCAAAGGCAAATAGGCAAATGGCAAGTCAATTCCGGATTATTCCCAAGAAAAGGACATGAACCCGTCACTGAACTCACCGGGAGGAGCTTTATGGGACTGGAAAAGAGCAGCGATGCCTCCCTGGTGTTCCAGGGTGACTGTAATTGCTTTGATTCCAAAACTCTCCACCCAGGACAACGTCCTACAGTGGGCATCTTCTCAGCTTCTCCTTCCTCCCCTCCCCTTCTGTTACTTGTGCCAAGAGCAATAAAGAGTAACACTAAACAAAACACTGGCTGAGGAGCCTTTTGGTTTTGACTCAGTCTTGGTGAAAATGATAACAGTATCGCTCTTGTTCTGCAGAGGACAATAACAGCCCCTGATGAGCACGGAGGCCGCCAGAGGCTTGCCGCCTCGGTCGTTATCAGGAAGGCCAAGCAAAAGACCCATCAGGCTGAGCCTCTTCTCGACAGGCCACTGAAAAGAACAGGCTCCCCCAGAGAACTTGGAGCAAGCACAGGGATCAACAGCCGAACTACTTCCAGCAGCCTCTCATCAATGGCACACAACTTTAAGCCACAATGTTCAGGGTCCCCGGGAACAACGTGTGAGCGGCTCCATCAATGGAATTGCGCTGCACAGATTGAGCACTTCCAGAGAATGCTTATACCCACAACGTCCTTTGAGCTACAGAAGTATCCAGAGCCCAGATAAAGTAGTTAATAGTGTTAATAGTATTTAACACATCCTTCCATTTCTCAAAAAGCACCCAGGGAATCACTGAGAGGAGACGCTGGCAGCCGCTCCCGGCTCCCTTCCCCATGAGCGGAAGCTTCCTTCTCGACAGAGGCTCCCTTGCAAACCTGCCTCCAAGAGAGAAGCCACAGGCCCCGGGGGGGGGGGGGGTGTTGCTGCTAAAGGGCGGGGGGGCTTCTGACCAATGGCACAAAAAGGTTCCCCAGGAGATCCAGCAGGAGGAGGGGAAGGTCCAGCGTCCGTGGTGCTGGTCGGAGCCGAAACGCAGGGCAAGCGGAAGGAACTGCCAGAGCGCCTTGTTCAGGAGGCACAGGAGTCTCTCTGGCACGTCAGGAAGGAGCAGAAGAGCCAGAGGGGAGGGCGCTTCCTCTCATGCCCACCAGCCAAGCAGGCAGCCCAACAGCTGATCTGCCCTGAGCTGCCTGCCTGCCGCCTCCATCCTAGTGGGGGGCTTTTAACAGGGTACAACACAGCTGCCTTTCCCTGGTGGGGCCTACAAAAGGCTCCCCCGACAGACAGGCTGTCCTTTCAGCAAAGTAGCCACAAAATACATAAAATAATTCTCCCCCCGCCCTGCCGAAAAAACAAAAACAAACCCCCAATCTCTTATTTTTACTTCCACCAAGGGAAGCTCCTGGAGGGCAAGCTCTAGCAAGGCAGCCCTTCCCACCTCAGCCACCAGGCCTGGAACTGAAGCCCACTGCAGATTCTTCGGCCACTCAGTTACATCTCGCTCATCTCAAGGATGTGGAAACTGGCTCTCCTTCCCCAAATGACTGGGAGGGAGGGAGGGAGGCAAGAGGGACATCAGGCAAGACTCAGGCAAAAACCAGCCCCAGCCCAGAGCATTCCCCGTCCTTCATCCTCTCCCACTAAAAAGCCAGGAGCCCTCAGAACAATGCAAGGGTAACGGGGGCAGGGGCGTTCTGCTCGCCCCACCCCCACAGGACCCTTGGAAGCTGCACTCCGGACTGTGAGCCATGGCACGTAGTGAGGGAGGACCTGGGCCTCAGCCGGGCACTCTTGTTGCATGTGAGATTCCAAAGAAAAGCGTTAGAGCATCGGTCAACAAAAGGGTTGGCATTCAAGGGCCTGCAGGATATTGGTATGATGGGTGAGTCTCTGCATCCCATGCCCTTTCCTTTGCCCTGGGAGGAGGAGGAGGAGGAGGGCGGCTTTAGATCCTCACTCTCTGGCTCTTGAATGCCAACCTTTTTGACGGTTGATGCCAATTGCTGTATTTGTCTTGATAAAACAATCATCAGTTTTGATAAGCAACCTTTGGATTCTCTCATGATTTTCTTCATCACAGTTAGACATTTCCAAGACTCTTAAAGTAAAACCTAATTCCGAATTCATTATTATTCCAGTCCTCCTTCTTTTTGTGCTGCTTTTGAAGAAGAATAGGGCACATCTTTTTATTAACCTCTGTTGAAACTGTGGAAGTTCTTTCTTCTGAAGAACAGAATAAAAATATTTCAGATAATACACATTCAAATAAATTTCTACAACTTTCAAACAACTTGAAAAAAACCTTTATTATAAAATTGAAGTCCCAGTTTTTTTAAAAAAATGCCGCATAAACCTCTCCGTCTGCCTAAGGCAGGTAAGCCCGTCTCCAGGCAGGATTCCTGTCAGAGTGGTTAGCCTTTGGAAGGGGTGCTCCCCATGACGACCTTATTCCTACTCCAACTCGAACCCCTGACTGAACCATTCAAACTCTCAGGTGGAATATATAAACCATCCTGCATTTGTTTCTACATCTGCTTGAGGCCAGCCAGCGCTCTCTGAACCACTGCAAGGACCATCACCAGTAAAGGCCCCCAAACACAGAGAAATCCTGCATAAACAACCTTTTGCTCATCACGGTCTCCTTCGGAAATGTAGCTGAGCTTCAAGGACCAAAGAGACGGAGAGGAAAAAAGAGATTCCATCTGCAGAAGTGCATATTTTTCAGACTGATCAGAGGCTCAGCTTTTAATGAGCACTGTTCCCTCTCCACTCAGGAGTCGAACTTAATCAGGTTCAGGATGCATTTCAGATGCCAGTCAATGTCTCTGACCCCACAAACCACTATATTTCTGTACAAGGATCCTAAACACAGGGGGAAAATTTTTTTTTTCTGATGCAAGTAACTGGTTTAAAATACTGTAAGAGTGTTCAGCCAATAAGCTTCTCTCATCTAGATACTGTTTCAATTCACAAAAGAATCATTATCAGGTGAACTTCCAAGAATGTTGCTGCCACAAAATAGTGTCTTATGACTGAAATCCAAGGGCAAAAAGAAAAGTAGATCACACGTGTCCAGAAGGCAGACACAGCCAAGCCAACATCCCCCATCCCCCTGCCTCGGCCTGGGAGAAGAGCCAGGTCTTCCGGGGCCTTCTCAGGGTCATCAGGGTGGGAGCCATCCCGACCTCTGGAGGATGCTGCAACAGAGAAGGCAAGCGGGCTCCCTGGTCCCCTACATGGGACGAGGCTGCCTCCGCCTGATCTCACTGCCCCTCCAGCCTCAGGGTTGCAAGAAGGACCTGGCCTGCTCTCTGCCCTGAAGGAAGCCTCGGCACACAGGTGACCCGGTGGCTCTGCCGGATCATCCCAAGACACCCTGGGGGGGGGGAGGTTCCTGCAGATCGGGCAGCCGTCGGGGGGCCAAGGCAGACAGCAGGAGCGCCAGATAAGGCAGCCCAGGCGCGGCAGGCCCTGACAGCCATGGGCCTCTGGACCAGACTCACGCGGGGCAGCCCGACCCCCGGGATGCCATGAAGGGAAAGGGGTCTCTGCCTCGGAAACAGCGGCTGGGTTAAGCTTCCCGACCCGGTCCGACGCGAGGGAGGATGCTGACGCTGATCCCGCCAGAGCTCAAGTCCTCCGACTTCTCCAAGCGATTCGCTCCGTCCCGGGCGAACCGGCCCCGGCCCTCCGCCCTCAACCGCTGGGCGCCCGGCTCAGCCGCCAGCCCCGAGGCTCCCCGGGAGCCCCTTCCACCAGAGGCCGGCTCCCCCCGGCAGGAAGGCCCCGGGAGGCAAGCAGGGGGAGAGAGGGGGCTTCTTTGGGCAGAGGCCGCCAGTCGCCCCCTCCGAAGCCCCCTCCTCCCGCGGAGGAAGGTCGAAGCAAAGGAAGGCCCCCTCCCTCCCTCCCTCCCTCCCCGGCGCCTCCGAGGGGCCCAACAGAGCCGCCTGGAGACCGGGGCGCCCCTCGGCCGAGGCTTCGGGGGGGCGGCGGAGGGAGCGAATCCCTGGGCCGAGGCGGAGGAGCCGCAGCGCCCTCCCTCCCTCCCTCCCGAGGCGGCCTGGCCGGGGCTCCTCCGCGGGCGCCACCGGGAAGGCCTGGGACTGGCGTAGCGCGGCCGGCTCACCTTGGCGCGGGTGACGAGGTGCGTGGCCAGCTTGACGACGGCGAAGTTGCCCTTGCCGATGGTGCGCTCGATCTCGTAGTAGCCGATGCGCGCGGGGCCCGGAGGGCGGCCCGCGGTGGGCGGCGGGGCCAGGCGGGGGCCCGGGGCCGCGAGCGGGGCCCCCCCGGCGCCGCCGGACACCGCAGCCGCCGCCATCTTACCCTGAAGGAGCCGACCGCGACGACCCTCCCCCCGCGCCGCCGCCGCCTCCTCCTCCTCCTCCTCCGCCTGCCGGAGCTGCGGCACCGCGTGAGCTCATCCGCACAGGGGCGGGGTCGCCGCCGCCGCCATAGCAACCGGCGGGGGAGGAGCGCGCCCGGCAGCGGCGGCCGTGACGCGGGAGGACGTCAGCGCCGCCAGGAGCTCCCGATTGGCTGGCGGGGGAGCGCTACGGCGCGCGCGGAGGCACAAGCCGCCTCGGCGTCCGTCGGGGTGGCGCTTCGCTTTCGGGGCCTCGGGAGAGCGGCGCCGGCGCGGGGCCTGCGGGGGAAACAGCGGCGACTTCCGGGAAGGCCGCCCGAGGCCCGCCGGTCCGACGCCGACCTGGCGGGCCGAAGGTTCCCTGAAAGCTCCAGCCCACTTGCGCCCTTCAACGCGGAGGCCCCAGGCCTCCCCGGGCGGTCAAGTCGAGGTCGGCGCCGGGCACGGAGGGAGGGAGGCTTCCGCCACTCGCCTTTCCGCGCCGGCCAGTGCCAGGACAGACGGCCGCAAAGCCGCGAGGAAACCGGGCAGCCTTCAGCAGCCGTCCTCGGGCGACGGGTTGGAGCAGCACCGGGGAAGGCCCCGGGCGAGGAGGAAGGCGCTGCTTCCTTCTTTCTTTCTTTCCAGATGGAGCCGCTGGCGGAGAAACGCAGCCAAGGCCTAAAGAGGCTTTTTTCCAGCCAAATAAAGATCCTGGCAGCTCCTGAACGGAGCCCTCCACGATATGAACTGGAATGAAACCACAGCAAAGGACAAGATTGTAGGATAAAAGCTCCGGTCGGCAGTTTATAAAGTTAACATTAAGATAGAATTAAGAATCCTCCTTAGATTCTCCTGCGGAAGGTTGCAGATAGTTGGAACCAGCTCTGTGTACTTGTTGTTGTTGTTCTTGTGTGGCAAAAGTAGGGAAAAAGCCCTTGTATGAGCAGAGTCCTTAGTTTACAATGGATACAGACTAGATGAATGTGGATAAATTCTTCACAAGGCCCAACCAGAAATGATGACTTCCTGGTCTTCCATAAAGGGGGATTTTCTGAGGGCCTCGGGAGTAAAGAACCGTTTGCTCTCGGTCTTAAAAAGCTTGGACAAAATGCACAAAAACTTGTAACCAAACGATATGCTTGATGAAATGGAGGAAAGTTTTTTTTTTCTTGCTTTGTTTTGTATGTGTTGTTTTGTTTAAAAATAATAAAAATATATTTTAAAAAAAAGCTTCGACAAATCCGAGTCAGGATTCTGGGTTGTGGTGCTGGACACTCCAGGCCAGACTCTGTAACAGCCTGTGCAGGGGTAGGCTCAGAAGGCCCAAGGCCGCCCTGCCTTGAAGCTGGAAACTGAAATTGAGAAGCAACTTCCAGTCTGGGATTCCTTAGCAAGAGCTGGGAAGAACTACTTTGTGCCCACTGGAGTTCTTGACTAAAACCCTCCCAGGATCTTGCCAGTGGCCACACATAAAGAGTTAAGACCACCTGAAATATTTACCTGGTATGCCTAGTTTACCCATCCCAGGTTCTGAGCAACATCATGAAGGCTACGGCTGTCAATGGAAACTAGTTGCCGTACGGTACTCCAGTCTCCCAGTTCTTTAAAATACACTCCCTAAAATTGAGGAAGTTGGCCTCTTTGCTAGCTGTTTAAAAGATCTTAAATATACATTATAAACAGACTCTGATTTATCATAATTGTTGATGTTAATTTTTCTCCTTGTACACTTTAGATTATGTTTTCCTGGTAATCACTGAGGCACTTCAGTAGTTGGTGGTTTATTAAGTAGTGATGTTTCAACCAACAGGAAAAGCAAAATAAGCCTTAGTGTGAATTGCTAGCACAGCCAAATGATAATTGCTGTTGCTTCATGTTCTTGGGAACCGGCCCCAGGCGCTTATTTGGCCACAGAAGGTTGGATAGACCGGCTTTTTGTCTGCTGAAGCAGAGCTTATGCTTCTTTGACATTCTACAGCAACAGGTGCGGGGAAGAGGAGTTCCCTATTTGAGTTCGTTAGAAGGGTAGCTGCACTGAGACATTCCACACGCCCTGTTGTTGTAAGGCCCCATCCCTAGCTGGATCCTGTTCAAGGAAGATGAGCAGCCATCTGGGGCACCCTACGTAAGATCTGATAAAACAGCTATCAACATTAATAGCACTTGGACACAAAAAACACCCTCCAGTGCCTTACAGGACTCTCTTAAGTTGTTTACAGCATTAGCATATTGTCCCAAACAATCTGTCCTCATTCTACCGACCTCGGAAAGATGGAAATCTGAATCAACCTTAAACCAGTCGGGATCAAACTCCAGTCTGTGGACAGTTTGCCTGTAATGCTGCATTTAACCACTATGCCACTAGGGCTGTTGATACTCTGAGGCCCCTCGGATGTGTGTTTGAGATGAAAGTTGATCTGGTCTAATGGAGGCAAAATTTAAAGAAAATGTGATTCACAAAACATACACATTTCTTTTTCTGTCCTTTTTTTTTACCAATCTTCAAAAGCAAGGAGGGTAACTTCACATTGTATATTTCTCCTCTTCGCTATTCTGTTTCTTCTACTAATAGCAGCTACCAAATGACCTTGACCCAGCCATGGAAAAAGCTATTCTCGCTGCTCCCAGATTTTGAGAGCTAAATACATACTAATGACTGTTCTGTCACCAATGTTGACCACTCATGATTAATTTGGCACAATTAGTCCAGATGTTTATAGATGTGGACCATGCAGGGAAGGGCAAAAGGAGAAGCTGCAGGAGATGCACTCTCAGAGTGAAAGGGCTTGACTCTGCAGTTGGCCAATGGGCTCTGCTCCACGTAGATCTGTGCCCTGCATTTTTTACTAAGGCTGTTCCCCTCCAACTGTTGCCTAGGGAAACAGCTGAATTAGTCTCCAGCAGTCCAGTGGTTGCCAGTGGCAACACTGGAGCATCATCTCCCCTGAAAGCAAAGAGCAGGTATGTGGTTACCTGATGAAAAGAGAATCAAAGGATAATCCTTGCACGGAGGGGAGGAAGGAACTGCCTGGTACTTAGATGGCTAACCTGACCTTTTGTGGATTTCAAGTGAAAAAGCACATTCTGTGCCACTGCTTTATTTGGCTATTTCCATTCTACCACCATCTTCCTTGATTCAGTCATCTGGGCCTTGTTTAGTTCTGTGACCGCAAAAATGCCCAACAAGGAGTTGTTGTTGAAGGCCAAATGGCCTCAGCCTCTCTGGCTGAAACGTAATAGAAAAGCTAGATAAGAGATTTTATCTGGGGGAAGGCATGAGAACAGCTGATGTTCTGTGCTAATAAGAGGGTACAGTTTCATCTTCTACTCCCTTCTCCAACCCTAAATATTTTGCTTTCTCTTCTCCCACAGCTTCAGAGTTTTGCCTTGTACTCATCAGTCTTGAAGCAAGTCTTGTTCAAACACCTGATATCTCCAGCTTGGAAATCTTTGGCTCTCTATTCCTACAGTGACAAGCATCCAGTTCTTAGCTACTGAGGATGGGTACCTCTTCTGGCAAAGGATGACAGAAAACTATCAAGGATTTTAACATGCAAGTCTATAAGCCTCAGGAGATAGAAAGGAATTTGGTTCTTCAAGCAACAACGAGATGGCAGATCGCATGAAGGATATTAGCACCAAAAAACATGCTCCTGATAGGAAAAGACAAGATGCTTTGAATTGAGGGAAAACATGGCAACTCTACAAAGCTAATTCCTTTGTTGTTAGTCACGAAGTCGTGTCTGACCCATTGCGACCCCATGGACAACGTTCCTCCAGGCCTTCCTGTCCTCTACTCTCCCCCCCCCCCCCCGAGTCCATTTAAGCTCACACCAACTGCTTCAGTGCCTCCATCCAGCCACCTTCATTCTCTGTCACCCCTTCTTTTGCCCTCCATCGTTCCCAGCATGAGGCTCTTCTCCAGTGAGTCCTTCCTTCTCATTAGGTGGCCAAAGTACTTGAGTTTCATCTTCAGGATCCGGCCTTCTAAAGAGCACTCAGGGTTGATCTTCTCTAGGACTGACCGGTTGGATGGCCTTGCAGTCCAAGTGACTCAATGCAGGAGTCTTCTCCAGCACCAGAGTTCAAAGGCCTCCATTCTTTGGCACTCAGCCTTTCTTATGATCCAACTTTCACAGCCATCAATTGCAACTGGGAAAACCACAGCCTTGACTAGACGCCCTTTTGTTGGCAGGGTGATGTCTCTGCTTTTTAGGATGCTGTCTAGATTTGCCATAGCCTTCCTCCCCAGGAGCAAGCGTCTTTTAATTTCTTGGCTGCAGTCCCCATCTGCGGTGATCTTGGAGCCCAGGAAAATAAAATCGGTCACTACCTCCATTTCTTCCCCATCTATTTGCCAGGAATTGAGAGGGCCAGATGCCATGATCTTAGTGTTCTTAATGTTGAGTTTCAAGCCGACCTTTGCACACTCCTCCTCCACCCGTGTCAAGAGCCTCTTTGGCTCCTAATTCATTTGCAATCCAGCAATTAAACATATTTTTGTATTGGGACAGATGATCATCCAATGGTTAACATTTACATGCTTTCCAATTTTAAAATGTCAGCTATTTCGGATCTCAGGGAACCAGGCCCAACATAGCGGATTTCAAATATTTATTGCCCATTCCAAGGAAACCCTTAGTGGCCAGGAGGCTTTGGAGCTGAAGAAAGGGGGTCTGAGTCGCGACCAGGCAGTGAGGCTGCCATTGGGTCTCCAGCGGACGTGCCGCATCGGGGCTGCTTCGGAGCTCCCCCAAACCCAGACTCCGCAAGATTTGGCTCTCCTCAGGCGGAAAGCTGCGCCGGACTCCGGCCCAAGTCCCTTCTAGTCGGTGGGGCTAGAAGATGATCTCCAGCGGAGGGATCCCACCGTCCACAGCCATCTCCTCGGGCTGCGCCGCTGGGCCGCCGCCACGTCCGCCCCGGGCCTCGCTCAGCAACGGGGGTCCCGAGCTCCGCGCTCCGATCTCCCCGGAGCCTCCGCGGCGGCGCTGAGTCCACGTGGCCGGCAGCTCCGGGGCTCCCCCAGGAGGCCGCTCGACGTCGCCGGCCGAGGCCCCGCCCCCCCAAGCGCGTCACTCGAGAGGCGCCTCCTGGGAGAACGCCGAGGCCGCAGGGAGCCCGGAGGCGGGACTTCCGGCCAGAGCTGCGGAGACGGAGGAAGCGGGTCATCGCGCAGGCGCGCTGCGTTGCGGCCGGAGCGGGGGAGGGGCGCGCCCGTGGGAGCCGCGGGGAGGCCGAGCGGGCGGAGCGGATCGTCGCCGAGGAGCCGCCATGGAGGCGCGGGGGCAGCCGCAGTCGCCGGCAGCGTGAGTGCGGGGCGGGCGAAGGACGCGCGCCCCTTCCGGGCAGCTTCCGCCGAGCCCGCCTCCTCCCGCGCCGCGGGGCCCTGGGCGGCCGGTTCCCATGGCGACGGGCGGGGCGGAGGCGGGAGGGAGGGAGGCCCCCGCCCACCCCCTCCTCTCTCTCTCTCTCTCTCTCTCTCTCTCCCTCTCCCGGCAGGGACCGGAGGAGCCAGGGCGATGCCAACCCGGCGGCCACGGCCCACATCGCGGAAGACGTGCAGGGCGACGACCGGTGGATGTCCCAGGTGAGCCTCGCCCGTGCCCGTCATCGCCCGGGGAAGAGGCCCGGCGGGGGGAAGCGGCGGCCCTTCGGAGCGGAGGAGCCGCCGGTGCCTTCACGCTGCTCGTCTCCCTCCCTGCAGCACAACCGCTTCGTCTTGGACTGCAAGGACAAGGAGCCCGACGTGCTCTTCGTGGGCGACTCCATGGTCCAGTTGCTGCAGCAATACGAGGTACGGGGGTGGGGGCTCCTTTGGCTCCCCGGCTGGGAGAATCCGACCCGTTTATGGGACTCCCTTTTAATTTAGTAAAAGTGCACATTGGCCGCGGTACAGCATTCCACCTCTTCATCAGCTTTACATTGATCAGTAATCAACATTTCAATCAATAAACAAACTGATTTTCAGTAGAAAAGTTTGGATAATTCTGATTTGAAAAGGTGGGGCAAAAACTCATACAGCAAAATACCAGCAGATGTCGAAAAGGATCTTTGCATCTCTTACCCTGAAGGCATATCTGTGAGCGGTTTGAGGAAGCCCAAGCAGCTAGGGGAGACCGGGTGCCACCTCAGTGGGCAACCTCTGGCCCCTGGGGGACAGGGCAGCATCCAAAACCCTCACAGAAGGCATCATGCCTGGATTTCAGTATCATCATTTGGTTGTTTTTTGTGGTGGTGTGTTGCATAGTGGGAACGGGCATGGAGGGTTTTCCAAAGACAAACCGATTCCATTCCCAATCCAGAAGGTTTGGTGACATCACAGGATGATTTCCAGGCCTCCAGATGATCAGAAGTGTCCAATGGGCTTCAAATGTTTCCCATCCTTATCTGGATTGCAGATGACCGAGGATGGATTCTTTGCTTTAGCCTGAATAAAAATGTTCCCTTTTAATCTAAGCAACCGCTGAATGCTTAAGCGTATCAGTAGTTTATTCCTGAAATCCCCTGCCTTTGTTCAGGGATGATTCCAAAGATTTATCATTGCAGATATGGCGAGAACTTTTTTCACCATTACATGCACTGAATTTTGGGATTGGTGGAGACACTACAGGACATGTTTTGTGGAGACTGAAGAACGGTGAACTGGAAAATATTAAGCCCAAGGTAAGGTGCCTATAACTGTGAGAAAGAACATTACCTCCCGTAATATTCTCTCCTCCCTCCCCCCCATCCCCCTCCCCCCCCCACACAGTGCCCTTTGCTGGGTTTTGTTATACCCAAAGCATTCCTATGTTATTCTAATTCAGAGCTATTACCTGCACAGTCTGATTGGTATCTGACTGGCAAGGGAGCGGAGAGCTGTGACTGCCACGTTCTCTGGGCACTGAAACATCCTAGGGGCCACTTGTGATGTTGCATTTCTATCTGAAGCCAGGCAATGCAGAAATCTTTCTCTCTTTCTGGTCCCTCCCTCAATCTCAGGTCGTTGTTCTTTGGGTTGGAACAAACAACCATGAAAACACCGCAGAGGAAGTAGCTGGTGGAATAGAGGCCATCGTGAGACTGATCAATACCCGGCAGCCCCAGGCTAAAATCATTGTACTGGTATGTAAAAGTACCACCTGCGGTGCATTTGCATATTTTTGTAACTTGTTTTTATTTTAATCAGGTGGAAGGGAAGCATCATAAGAAGAACAAAAGTGCTGGCTTTTGTTACAGAAAGTCCACTGGAGAAGCCTTACCTTGGCCGAGGGGGAGAATTGGAAGGCTGCCTCAGACAATCCCTAATTTAATCATTGTTCTTGGCAGCTTAGTTTTGTAAGCGTCTGGATAATTTCTTTCATAAAGGCAACTCTAAGATGGCCATGTTCTCCTGAAAAAGGAAGTCTTTACATAAGAGCAATACATGATAGTATAATTTTCCTCCTGTTGATTCATCTTTTTAAAAGTGGCTGTGGAAAAGCCAAACATGGGAGTGTGGGGGAGCTTTCCTGCTAACCTGCACTTCTCCCCTCCCTCATTCAAGGGCCTGCTCCCTCGAGGTGAGAAGCCAAACCCGCTGCGGCAGAAGAACTCCAAGGTGAACCAGCTCTTGAAGGCCTCCTTGCCGAAGCTGGCCAGTGTCCAGCTGCTGGATGTGGATGGGGGCTTTGTGCACTCGGATGGCGCCATTTCATGCCACGACATGTTTGATTTTCTGCACCTGACGGGTGCCGGCTACGCAAAGATCTGCAAACCCCTCCATGAACTCATCATGCAGCTGCTGGAGGAAACCCCGGAAGAGAAACAGGCAACCCTGGCCTGACAGCCCATCCCACCCCACCCCACCCCACCGCCATCAGCCCAGTTCTGTTTTCCATGGCACTACTGAATCCTCGCTCAACATGCTTTCCATTGTTGAATGTTACTGGGTGTTGTGTTCAGCCCTGGAAAGGGAGGTGGAGGGTGGCACGGCCGGTCCCGCAGCCTGTGGCTGGCCAAAGATGTCCCAGGGCCTCTTTGGTCACTTGGCCTGAACAGGATCTCCCCGTGGCCGCTTCTCCCTCCTGGGGTGGTGAGAATGCTGGTCAGCGGCCCGTTGGCTCCTGCTGCTCTCCTCCCCATTCCTGCCTCCTCAGTGTCCAGGCTGCCCACAGCGTTGAAATGCCTAAACTCATCGGTCGCACTCACATTCCACTCCCTGGACTGAAAAGTAGCTGCTTCTTTAAAAGTTGGAATTGTTTGAAGAGTTTTTATATTTACTGGATTTGGGTTTTTGTTTTAAGTGATATTAGCTGCTTTCTTGCTTTGGCAAACAAACCAGAACAGGAGACAGCTACCTGTGACAACTTGATACATGTGAACAATTATGGGTTGAGTGAGTGAACATTTAACTTGGCTATTTCATTTCTTTGTTTAAAAGGATGTGATTCCCTTGCTGGGAACAGGATGGGGGGGTGGTCGGCTTCGGAAAAAACCTGCCTCTGAGGTGTGTTGGTGCAACACTCCCAACTTGTCCAAGGCCTTGGAGCCTGTCTGCTCATTCCCATCCAGATTAAACTGACGCTTCTTCTTGCTAGGTTATCTGCTGCAGAACGCTCATTTTTAAGAGCAAAAAGCAAGTGATTGTTCCATTGCACCCCTCCCCTGGCCCACCCCCCCTTCCCTTGCAAGGGCTGAGCTTCACAATCCCAGGACATCCCTTTCTTTGGGGTGGGGCAGGGGGGGGTCAGCCTTGTACAAGTATTTGTGCAAATGAGTCCTTTTGCCGTGGCCATTTCATCTGCCCAGGATATTCCAGGTCTGCCAGAGTATAGTTTTTAGGAGAAAAAACCCTCTGAAGTAAAATGCCTCAGTTCATAGAGATTTTTCTGGGAAGAACTTTCAGTCTCAGATAATAAGTGGGATTGGGAGAGAAAGATTTTATCCCTAAACAGGCAGCGAAGAAGGAAGATACTTCACTCCTTTTTACCTGAGCAAGTGATGGGCCCCAGTTCCCCAAATGTGGTTTGATACCTGAGAATGCAGTAAAGAATACAGATGTTACTGTAATTTCTCTTCTCCTCCCTCCCCCCCCCAACCACCCTAGGCCACCCCAGCTGTGGCCCCTCGAAAGACATCCTTTACCCACTTGGCATTTGTTCTGAGAAGATGCCTCCATTCATGGATGTGCTCTTGACCAATCGTGTCTTCCAGAGGATCCTGCCCTGGTCAGCCAGCCAATCATCTTTTCCCTTGCATCTCCCAGCACAAGCATCAGCTTGGCAAAAGCACAAGGCTTAAAGAATTCCCAGAGTGAATCCACCCTCCGGAGGTCCTCTGTGTTGGCATCCAGGGATTGGAGTGGGCAGGGGCCATTGCAGTGGCACCTTGCTGCTTTCCTCCAGAGATGCCTCTGGCCTGAGGCTTGGCCCTTTCCCAGCCATGACTGCTTTGGAGCCCAGCGGCTTCTCCTGCACCCAGACCTTGGCCAGTGTCCTCACTAAGAAAGTCCCGTGTCTCCCCATGGGATTGGCAGCCTCGCCAGAGGCCCCTTGAGGTCCCGGCTGCATCCTTGGCAACAGCAATCTATATCTTGCTGCCTTCTTGTGCCCCATGGAGGTCCTGCTCCTCACATTTGCTGGGGACTCAGGTTGGCTCATCTGCTGCCCGCCCAGGAGCACCCCTTGCCAGTGTGTGCTGCGCCCTGGATCTGGTCCTGTGATATCCGAGCATTGCCCGTTTCCTATTCATTGCAGCACACGGGGAGCGCAGATGAAGGCACCGTTGATCTTGTGGCCTGCATGTGGGAAGGGGCCGCCTGTACTTTGGAGGAAGAGCCGAGTTGGGGGGTAGCATTCGCTTCCCCTCCCGCCCCCCCCCCCGTCAGTGGCTTCCCTGCGCCCCCGGAGGGAGGAACCTGCTCTGGCTAAGCGGCGCCGGTGGCCGGTAGAGCCCGTTGGCTGTGAGCGTCTTTCCCTATGGAGGTCTCTCTTCCGTCCACGCTTCTCCGCGTCTAATTGGGAGGGGGGGTCTTTCCGCCCGGGGCTTCGCAGCGGGGCCAACCGCCGCCTTCCAAGCGAGGCCGCCGGCCTCCACCGCGCCGCTCCGTCTGGCTGGGGCAGGTAGGCAGGCAGGCCGGCCGCTCCTCCTCCTCCTGCGCGGCCCGCCCTCGCCCGCCTCCCTTTAAAGGACGCGGCCTCGGCGGCGCCGCCCAGACGAGCGGAGCGCCCGTCCCCGCGGCTGCCGGCCCGCCACCCCCGCCGCCCGCCGGCCATGCTGAGGGCGCCGCTGTCGCTGCTGCTGCTGCCGCTGCTGCCGCTGCCTCCCCTGCGCGGGGCCGCGGCCGGGCCGCCCGAGAAGCGCGTGGTGCAGAAGGAGGCGGCCTTCGAGCAGCTCTACGGCGACGCCGTCAACGAGGAGCTGCTCAACATCTACGCCTTCAACCACAGCGTCTCCCGCAACCGGGTGAGCCGCCTCCGCCCGCCCGCCAGACGCGCTGGCACCTCGGGCGGCAGGAAGCGGGGGCGGCGCCGGCGCCTCCCGAGCCGAGGCCCCGGTCGCCCCCGCCGGCCTGGCTACCCGACCTTTGCCCCGCGCCTGCCAGCTGGCCCCGGCGGTGGTGGCCGGCTCCTCCTGCCTGCCTGGCGGTCCCTGCGCGCGGGGGCCTCTTTGCAGAGGCGGCTGGGCCTGAGCGCCGCTCTCGTTGCCCCACAGACGGAAGGCGTCCGGGTGTCGGTGAACGTGATCTCCCAGCAGAAGGAGCGGCCGGTGCTCTTCCCGGTGCTCTTCGTGGTGCGGCAGAAGGAGGCGGTGGTCTCCTTCCAAGTGCCCTTAATCCTCCGGGGCCTGTGAGTAGCCTCCCCCCCTCCCGCGCGCCGTCCTCTTCCGGCTCCTCCGACGGGACGGCCCAGCTGGGAAGCCGGCAACCGGGAGGGCCGCTGGGGCCAAGAGCTGGCGCCCTTTCCTAGCCCCTCCTGGCAGCCGGGCCCCGCCTGGCTCTCCAGCTGCCCCCTGGCAACAGCAGCGGGAAAGGGAGGCTGGCTGCTCCTGGGGTGCTCCGAGCCCCAGGGGCCCCGATGGCTCTGTGGCCCTAAAGGGAAGGGGCCCCGCAGCAGCAGCTCCTCCTCCTACCCCCTGGCAGGTTCCAGAGGAAGTACCTCTACCAAGATGTCAGCCGCACTCTGTGCCAGCCGCCCACCAAGAGCGAAGTGGAGACCCAGTTCTTCTTTGTGGACGTCTCCACCCTCTCGACCACCAACACCTCTTACCAACTGCGGGTCTCCCGCGTGGAGAACTTTGTGCTCAGGTGAGCCGGGCTGGCGGTGGGAGGCGAAGGGCAAAGGTGGGGCGAGGGTCCTGGCCATGGGGAGGGGAGGAGGGCGGAGCACCCGGGTGGGCCCTGGAAGGCAGGCAGATTCTCCATGCGCTGCCCCAGAAGTGAAAAAAGCCCTGAGTGCAAAAACCCCAGTCAGTCCGTCGGCCAGGGAGGAGGAGGAGGAGGAGCTTCTCAGTTTCTGCTGGGGGAGGGGGGTGGTCTCTGAGCGGAGGGGGCAAGCGGTCAGTGGGACCCCCCTTGTGGTAGCCCTGCCTGCACCAACCGCATCCCCTGCTGGTCTCTCTCAATGCAGGACAGGGGAGCCCTTCACTTTCAACGCCACAGCAGCCCAGCCACAGGTAGGTCTCCCGGCAGGCCAGGTGGGTGTTGCCTGGGTGGGGGGAAGAAGACACCCACCCACCCACCCCCGGCCAAGGCTTGGGCATCTCTGAACTCTGGACCTGCCTGTCAAACGGGGACACTTAGCCGGAGGTTCTGTCCCTCTCACCCCGTCACTCGGACAGGCCTTTCTGTTGTCCTGAGGCCGGGGGTCAGGCAGGACCGGTGGGAGGCCTCCGCCTGCCAAGCTGCAGCCCCTTTGCTGTGACCCTCCTGCCCTCGGAGCACCCGCTGTGGGTCCCCAAGATGAGGCCTTTGGGTGCTTGGCTTCCCTGATGAGGTGCCCAAGGAAGCTTCCCAGCCTCAAGAAGGGCCCCCAAGGAGCCCCCACAGCTGGCAGGCAGAGAAAGTCCGGGTTGGGGGCTGGGTGTGGCGCCCGAAGAAAGGGAGGCATCATCAGCCAGGCTCTTCTGAAACGGTTCTCCTCTCTCTCTCTCTCCTTGGCGCACAGTACTTCAAGTACGAGTTCCCCGAGGGGCTGGACTCCGCCATCATTAAAGTGACCTCAACCACGGCCTTTCCTTGCTCGGTCATTTCCGTCCAGGACATTCTGGTCAGTGAGGGGTGGGGGATGCTTATAGGACCCAGGGGGCTGCAGGCCTCCTTTTGCCCAAGAGGCTGACTGCCCCTTCTGGCTTGCTCTCTTACTGCCCAGTGTCCCGTCTATGACCTGGATAACAACGTGGCTTTCATTGGCACCTACCAGACCATGACCAAGAAGGCAGCGATCACCGTGCAGGTACAACTGGGATGCCAGTAATCTGACTGGCCCTGTTAATATGGGATAATATCGCGGATGTCAGTTAGCCGGCGCTGGCGCTGGCATCGGTTGGCCTGAATGGCCCATCTTGCCTTGGCCTCTGAAGCAGCCGCCTAGGACCACCAACTCAAGTCTCCGGAGGGTCGTCCACGCGTTGTCTATAACACAACGGTTAGAGAGTAGAAAGCAGGACGCCTGAGGGGGCGAACAAGGAGCCTCTGAAGACCACCCTCATCTCTGATCTTCACTCAAAGATTTTCTCCATTCCTTGGTTTTTCGCAGAAGAAGGATTTCCCCAGCCACAGTTTCTACGTGGTCGTGGTAGTGAAGACCGAAGATGAAGCTTGTGGGGGGCCTTTACGTTACTACCCTCTTTCCAAAGGTATCGGGGGGAGGGGGCAGCTGGGCTGAGGGCTGTTTGTGGAGGCTTCATCAGCTGACTGGCCAGGAAGGCCTCCAGGGACGATAGCGCCCGGCACGTGAGGGATCTGGGAGCCAGGCTTGGGGGTGCGAGGCTGTGTTCTGGGGCTTCTTCCCCTGATCCCCCGTCCCCATTTGGTCGCTTCCACCAGTGCATTTGGGGGAGGAAGCAGATGTGCACATAAGGGGGATGAGGAGGAGGAGACTAGGAAAGCAGCCTGTTCTCCTGGAGAGGCTGGAAGGGTTTTTAAGAGGCCCCGGAAATCCAGAGTCGTTCTGTCTTCTGGCCTCCACGTTCACAGCTAGTCCAGCCTCCCATCTTTGGGGCAAGAAGATCACCTGAGTTCAGGGCCTCCAGGGAGCCCCTCGTGATGGGCAAAGAGGTGGCTGGCTGGAGGAAGGGCCTCTGGAACTCTGCCACCTGCAGGGTCAGAGTTAGGAGAGCTGATCCCGCCCTTTCCGTCTCCCAGATGAGCCTATTGACCAAGGCCACCGCCAGAAAACCTTGGACGTCGTGGTGACCCCTGCAGTCAGTTGTAAGCACCTCAGCGGCATATCCCCCTGTGTGGAGAAGGAAGGGGGGGCATCCCCCCTCCTCCTCCTCCTCCTCCTGACTTGGAGCTGGCTTCCTTGTAGACCTAAGGAGTGGGTAGCACAGGGCCTGGCCGGATTGAGGGGGGGGGCATCTCCAGGAATCTTTGAGCTCAGGTTAGTGGCTGGGGTGGCCAAGAGGGCAGCCACTGGGCTGGGAGGGGAGGGGGGCCGGCAGCCACTGGGCTCGCAGGGGCTTCCTAGCCAGGCCTGCCAGGTGCGTGAGGGCGTCTCCCCGGCTCCTCCACAGCAGAGACCTACCTGAACGGCATCCTCTTCTGCCTGGCCGTCTTCCTGTCCTTCTACGTCCTGACGCTGCTCATTGCCTGCTGGGAGAACTGGCGGTGAGTGTGCCCATGGGGGCTCCTCTGCCAAGGGAACGCCTTGGGCGCTGCCACTCCCGTCCCCCTTGCTGTCGTGGAGCCCGTTTTCCTTGGCAGTGGGGGCAGGGCCTCAGTGGAAAACGCGGCTTTGCCTTGTTTGTGTGGCGGGGCCGAAGGGGAAGGGAGGGCAAGAGGGACTTCCGGGCGGCAGCGTTCATGCCACCCAATGCCCGCTTCTCCTGGGGAGGAGGGGGAAGGCAGCCGCACGTCCCTTCAGGAGGCTTCCTTGCTCGGCAGGCGGCAGAAGCGGAGGCAGCGGCAGCTCCAGGTCCTGAGTGCGGTGGACACTCCCTGTTCCGATGGGGGGGTGCGAGGTAGGTGGGGGTCTGGTGCCCTCGGGGGGTGGGGGGGGGTCTGTGGCCGGGGAGGGGCCTGTCCTTTTCTTCGGCTTCTGCTCGCGGTGCTCGTGGTCCTGACGGCTGCAGGCCTTTTGCTGAGTCCCGGCGGGGGGTGGCAGGCGCATGCTGAAACCCCCTTGGGGGTCTGACTCTTCCAGGGACCACCAGCCCTCAGTTGCTGGAGCCCCAGAGCTGAATCAGCCTCACTCCATAACTCATGGTGGGTTTGCACAAGGTGCTGGACTGCGCTGAAATGCGGTCAGGGTGCTGCAAGAACCAGTTGCTGGTTGTGCATGTTACACGGATGTTACACGGATGTTACACGCTTAGATTTTGATCTTCTTGGGCTGGGAAGCGGCATGTGGGGACTGAAGAGCTCAGAGCTTCAGAAGTACAGCATGCGTCTCCCTCACATCAGGCAACTGCCTTAGTTTATAAACAATTTCTTCCTTTCCTCCTTCCTTCCTTCCTTCCTTCCTTCCTTCCTTCCTTCCTTCCTTCCTTCCTTTCCTCCTTCCTTCCTTCCCTCCTTCCTTCCTTCCTCCCTTCCTTCCTTCCTTCCGGGATGCTGCTCCACGCCAAGCCTCTCTTCTTGGTAAGCAGTCAGCCTCCCCCCCCCACCCCCCAACTCGGCTTCTCTTGCTTCCTGTGCTGGGGGAGATCCCTCTTCCCCCGGGGTCGGCCCTGAGATCAGCTGCAGAGACCCCCACCCACCCCCCGCGCTGAGTGGCCCTTCTGGGAGCTCCCCTCCGGAGGGGCTGGCCGGTCCAAGGCCGTGATGGGGCTCCTTTCAGGCTGAGTTGTGGCTCTGTTGTTGCAGGGGGCCTTCCGGACTCCTTCCAGGGACACCCTGCCCTCAGCAGTCAGAGCTACGGCTCCTTTGGTGAGTTCCAGCCTCCCGGCCAGCAGAAAAGGGGGGAGGGAGCTCCTGCCTGTTGGGGACGACGATGCTTTCCTCGGCTCCCGGCTGGGCCCGGCGGGGGCCTTTCCCCCCCCCCCATACCTGGCTGGTGACTCACCTGGGGGCCCCCTCGCTCCCCCCCCCCCAGCAGACACCGGCTCGGCTGCCAGCAGCGAGAACGTCACGGACAGCCTGCTTTCCACGGAGGCCTCCTCCAACTACGCCGGTGAGACGCGTGACTGGCGCTCGGGGTGCTTCCTGTCGCCCGGCTGCCCCCTGCATGCGTGTGGAGGAGGAGGGGCTTTCTGGGCTGCGCTGCCCTCCGCTTGCAAAGGGGCCCCTCTGGGCAGGATTGGCCCCACTCTGTGTAACTCTCTCCTTTCTCCCCAAGGGCAGCACATGTGCCAGCAGCGGCAGAGACACTGGGCAGCCTTTGCAATGGGTAGAGAGAGACTGGCCCCCCCGTCAGTCTGGCATCTCCTTCCTGTGCTCCTTGCCTGGCCGGAGGCCCCTCCTTGGCAGCCGTGGGCCA
This sequence comes from Thamnophis sirtalis, assembly GCF_051295495.1. NCBI lineage: Eukaryota > Metazoa > Chordata > Lepidosauria > Squamata > Natricidae > Thamnophis > Thamnophis sirtalis. Next base: position 97,680,742 of record NW_028261382.1, on the reverse strand, counting down.
AGCCCCCCTCTTCGGGGCTCCGCAGGGAGTGAAGCTTTTAGAGCATTTGGGGGCCGTGGCTGGAAGGAATAGGGGGCGCTGAGGCCTCTCCCTTCCTCCCTGGTGCTGCCAGTGGGGCAAGGCGCGTTCTCTGCACAGGCTCTGGCCCGGCTCTTTCCTGGCTGTCCCTTGCCTTCAGGCTCTCTGGGTGGCTCCTCTGCCTGGGAAGAGCCAGGCCAGAGGGAAGAGCCCGAAGGCCCAGGGCAGCCAGAGAGTCACTTCCCCTCAGGGCCTGGCCCAGTGGCTGCTTGCCTGGCAAGGGCACCGGCAGTGGGATGCCAGACCCCCCCCCTTTCCCTCGACGAACGGAGGCTTCCTGAGGGGCTGCCCCTGTGACCAGGGAGGGAGTTTTCCGTGCCCCCCCAGGGGTGGGCCTGGGTGTCCGGCCTCTCAGCCCCCCTCTCCCTCTGCACCTGAGGAACTGCAGCCCCTCAGAAAGCTCGTGGGGGGGTGGTGGTTGCATGATGGTTCCCCTCCCCTTGCCGGGGGTTGCATGGCTTCCAATCAGCCGGGCGAGGGTGCTTGGGAAGTGGTGGGTGGGGGGCGGCTACCGTGGGCCCCGTCTCTCCTCGGGCCTCCTGCTCACTCAGCCTCCACAGGCCAACTGCCAGCAGGCTCCGGTCAGCCCCATCGGTAATTGGATGGCGCGGGCCGACCGGCACTTTCAAAGCCCCGAACCTTTGCGGTAACGCTGCCTTCTGCCCCCTCCAGATCGCTCCCTAGAGAACGTGGTGGGGCGGCCGCGGCTCGACTCGCTCAGCTCCGTGGAGGAGGACGACTACGACACCCTGACTGACATCGAGTCGGACAAGAACGTCATTCGCACCAAGGTTGCGCAGGGGGGGAGGGGGCAGCTCTGGGGCCACCGTTGCCTAGAGCAGTGTTTCTCAACCTTGTCAACTTGAAGAGGTCTGGACTTCAACTCCCAGAATTCCCCAGCCAGCGAATGCTGGCTGGGGAATTCTGGGAGTTGAAGTCCAGACCTCTTCAAGTTGACAAGGTTGAGAAACACTGGCCTAGAGTATAGGGAGAGGGCCGAGATTGGGTCCCGCTCTGCTGCCCAGCACTCCTTTCCTCTGACCCTCGGTTGGGGGGCTCTGCAGAGCCTGGAGGGGGGGGGAACTTGCAAGGGGCCTGGGCACGTCCTGCGTGAGCAGCCTGAGAAGGGCTCCGGGTGCAGCCAGGCCCCAGGGAAGAGCAGGGGGTGTTGTGTGTGAGCCCCTGGGGAGACTTGAGTGCGCCCCCCCCTCCCCAGTTACCTGCTGGAGCCTCTTCCTGGGTGTCGGGAGAGGAGGGGCCCATTGGAGGGGCTGCCAGGTGGGGCTCCGCAGGGGGAGGCTTCCGGGGGAGGGGAGGGGCCGCAGCTCAGCAAGAGTCCGGTGTGTTTTGCAGAAGTTCCTGTGTGTGTCTGATCTGGCACGCAAAGACAAGCGAGTCCTGCGGAAGAAATACCAGATCTACTTCTGGTGAGAGAGCTGGGTGGGGCTGGGGGCTGGTTGTGCGTCCCCCCCCCACAGACCCCTCCTGGCTGCACATTGCCAGGGCAACTGACGGGGGTCTTCCAATGGAGAATGTCCTCTCGCCCCTCCCTCCCTCCTTCCCCCCCTACAGGAATATCGCCACCATTGCTGTCTTCTACGCCCTGCCGGTCGTCCAGCTGGTCATCACCTACCAGACGGTAACGCAGCCCCTGGCTTTCCCCTCCCCGCCCGGCCTTGGCCCTGGCCTGTGCCCAGCCTGTCTCCCCTGTCTCCAGCCCTCCTGGCCAGCCCCTCCTTTGCCCCCCGCAGGTGGTGAACGTGACTGGCAACCAGGACATCTGCTACTACAACTTCCTCTGCGCCCACCCTCTGAGCAACCTCAGGTAGGAGCCGGGAGGGTGGCCCCCGCCTTGCTCCCCCCCCCCCTTGGCCCCCGGGGCTTGACGTCCCTCCCCTCTCCGTCCCTCCAGTGCCTTCAACAACATCCTGAGCAACCTGGGCTACGTCCTGCTGGGCCTCCTCTTCCTGCTCATCATCCTGCAGCGCGAGATCGGCTACAACCGGGCCCTGATACGCAACGACTTCCAGGCTGTGGTGAGGCCCTTCCCGGGACCACCGGAGGGGGACGGGGACCCGTGGCTCTTCCTCCCCCTCTGCCTGGAGAGGGGAGCTGGGAGGGGGCGGCTTCCTCAGGCGGGACGTCCCGTTGCAGGAGTGTGGCATTCCCAAGCACTTCGGCCTCTTCTACGCCATGGGCACTGCCCTCATGATGGAGGGCCTCCTGAGCGCCTGCTACCACGTCTGCCCCAACTACACCAACTTCCAGTTCGGTGAGTGGCTCCCCGCCAGGTCCCCGGGTGGGCGGCCGGGTGTGGCTCCCAAGGCCTGGGAAGGAACCCCGGAAGCCGTTCAGCCGGGGAGGGCGGGGCCTTCCGGGGCTCAGCCGTGGCTCTTCCGTGGCAGACACCTCCTTCATGTACATGATTGCCGGGCTGTGCATGCTGAAGCTGTACCAGAAGAGGCACCCGGACATCAACGCCAGCGCCTACAGCGCCTACGCCTGCCTGGCCGTCATCATCTTCTTCTCGGTCGTGGGGGTGGTGAGTGAGCACAAGGGGCCCCCGTAGGAGGTTCATCCTTGGGGAGGCGCTGGGAGCCCTGGAGATAGCGGGGGGGGGGCAGCAGACTCCGAGAGGGGATCCTCGAAAGGTGTGCAAAGCTGGGGAGGAACTGTGTCTTCCCTAGGACAAGCCCCCCCCCCCCAAAGCAGGAGTTCCTGAGTCCAAGGAGAGCCCCCCCCCCCCCTGAAGCCTCTGTCCCTGCCGCTCTCTGCCCCCAGGTCTTTGGCAAAGGCAACACGGCCTTCTGGGTGGTCTTCTCGGTCATCCACATCCTGTCCACCCTGCTGCTCAGCACCCAGCTGTACTACATGGGCCGCTGGAAACTGGGTGAGTGGGTGGGTGGGAGTGGGGGGAGCTCTGGGGGAGGGGGCTGGGTGGGGTTGCCCACGAGGGGGATTGCCAAGCCCAGCCAGGATGCAGCCCACCCCCAGCCTCCCCGGGGGTCTTCAGCGTCTCCGTCTCCCCCCAGATTCTGGCACCGGGCGCCGGATCTTCCATGTGCTGTACACAGACTGTATCCGGCAGTGCAGCGGGCCCATGTACACGGTGAGTGAGGAGGTGGGTGGGGGGTCCCCCCTCCCCCCTCCCCCTTTTGGAATCTCTCTTCCTGGAGGCCTCACCCCACCCCCCCCCCCCCCCCACTGCTTCTCTCTGCAGGATCGGATGGTGTTGCTGGTGATGGGGAACCTCATCAATTGGTCTCTGTGAGTGAAAGCAGCCGGCCAGCTAACCCCCCCCCCCAAAAAAAAGGCCAAAGACGGAGTGCCCACCTTTGGGGCTCAAACAGCCGCTTCACAGGCAGCGTCCCAAGAGGCCGCACCCGCTGGGGAGCCTCCGGATGCTTTCGGGGGAGAGTAGCAGAGCTGGGGGCCCAGGTGGGAGGGCTGCTCTCAACCGCCTTCCTCTGCCCAGGGCGGCCTATGGGCTGATCATGCGCCCCAACGACTTCGCCTCCTACCTGCTGGCCATCGGCATCTGCAACCTCCTGCTCTACTTCGCCTTCTACATCATCATGAAGGTGCCTCCCCTCTGCCCAGGGGTGCTTCTTTCTGGAGGGGGGGCCCTCCCCGGGACACACACGCCCCGATGGCCCCCCTGACCCCTCCCTTCCCTGCAGCTCCGGAGCGGCGAGCGGCTTCTCCCGGTGCCCCTGCTCTGCATCACCTGCACCTCCGTGGTGTGGGGCTCCGCCCTCTTCTTCTTCTTCCAGGGCCTGAGCACCTGGCAGGTGAGCTCACCCAGGCCAGAGGGGAGGGGTGCGGTTGCAGCTTCTCTTGGCCCCCGCGGGGGCCGGGTTGCCTCGGGGCTGCTGGGCGTCCAGGTGAGGGAAGCTGGGCTTCCTCCTCAGGGGGCTCGGTCCTTCGCCCTCTTGGCTGGGCTCCCGCACGGCGGTTGGGCAGCGGGTGAGAGGAGCAGCTGCTTCTCAACCCCTGCCGAATGGCCGGCCTGCCCTGTGCCCTGGCCTGCTGCCCACCCCGAGCCCGGCTGGTCGCTGCTTTCCACAGAAAACTCCGGCCGAGTCCCGAGAGCACAACCGGGAGTGTGTCCTGCTGGGCTTCTTCGACGACCACGACGTCTGGCACTTCCTCTCCTCCATCGCCATGTTTGGCTCCTTCCTGGTACGGCAGAGGTCTCCAGGGGGAAGGGGCGCTGGGGTCAAGGGGCAGAGGTCTCCAGGAGGAAGGGGCGCTGGGGTCAAGGGGCAGAGGTCTCCAGGGGGAAGGGGCTCTGGGGTCAAGGGCCAGAGGTCTCCAGAGCGGAACACAACTTGGCGTTAGCCTGAGGATGGGATGGGGGGAGGGGAGAAGGGGGGTTTGAGCGCTGTTGGACATACATTCTGGGGGGGCCTCGCAGGGGATTGCAACCCTCCCCTGCCGTCCCTCCAGGGGCCTCTGATGGCGCCTTCCCTTTGCGCAGGTCCTGCTGACCCTGGATGACGACCTAGACTGCGTCCAGCGTGACAAGATTTACGTCTTCTGAGGGAGCCCAGAGGCTCACCGGAAGGTCTCCTGCTGGCGGGTGCTGGGGCCACAGCTGTGAGCTCCCCCCTCCCCAACGCATCAAGGGAGAGTCTGCGGAGGGGGAAGGAGGCCGCCATCCTGAGCCTCCGAAAGCTGAGCCGGCCGGGCAATGGGTTCAAAGGCTGCCCCTCTGTCGGTTTCCCTTCCTCGGCCAACAGCGGAGAGAAAAGCTCCCGGGCTCCAGCACTGCCCGCAACTCTGGGGAGAGGCTGCAAGCGGAACAGCTGGGCTGCCGTTCAGTGGGGCAGCCCTCGGAAACTGACTCTGTTCTCTTCCTCGGTGCCTGCACCGACCTCTGCAGGGGCCTCCGCTGCTTTGTTAAACAGGGAGCAACGGCCACTCGGCCCCCCTCTGCCCCCCCCGGCTGCAGCCGCAGCATTGTCCAGGCAGGGGGTGCCCCTTCCTCCTCCTCAGGCCCATCGGGTGCCACATAGTCACTGCCCGTGAGGAGGAAGGGGGCTCCTCCACGCAAGTTGGGGCCTCCCTAGCTTTGGCCCCCAAGCAAGCCGGGCCCTGGTTTCCTGGGGGGAGGGGGGCCAGGAGAAGATCAGAAAGGTCAGTCCAGGAGGCCGAGAGCTGCTCTTTCCCCACTCAAGGACCGGCCCCTCCCTCCCCCTTTCTCCATTCCTGGTTCTGGATTGTGGCTGAGACGGTTTTCCTTTGAAATGGTTCTTGGTATAAAAAACTCTTGAAGAAAATTGGCATTTTGGTCTCTGCAGCTGCCGCCGCCGATTCAAGCGATAAAAGATAAAAGCCCGGCTTTTTCTCATTGGATATGGAGGCTGGGGGGGGAGGGGAGGTGTAGCTGCTGTGAGATTTGGGGGGGGGGGTGTCCCTAAAGAACAGACCCCCCTGAGATGCAGCGACATTAGCTCAGCCCCCAGGTCCTCTGCGCAGAAGGGCCCACCTTGTCTGGGGGGGTGAGGCTACCGTAGAGCCCGTTGCTCCAAGGGACTGTGGCCCTGGGGGCCCCTCCCTTCCCCCCTTGCTCTCTGCACCCCAAAGCCCCCGGGTGAGCTCATGCAGGAGGCAGGCGTGAGGTCAGGGCTGGCCTGTCTGCCCGGGAAGAGCCCTGCCTAAAAAGGAGAGGCTGTGCGGGGACAGCCCAGGCCGAGCGTCCGTCCGCTGGGACTCAGGCATGCCGAGAATGTCTTGGGGCAATAACTCTGCTAAACTTTGGAGTCTTTCCCCAAATATGGTGCGCAGCTTCAGCCACCGAGGAGGGGGAGGGGCGGTGACGTCACGGGCCGGAGGGCCGGAGCCTTTTAGCCCCTCTCCTGGGGCTGCGGAGTCCTGGCAGAGCAGCATCTTGGGAGCCTCCGAGCCAGCACAGCTGTAAGTGCCTCCCTGGCCCACTCGGCAGGGGCTGCCTGGGGGGGGGTCTGCTTTGCTCCAGAGGAGAGAGGGGCTTTCTGGAGGGGCTCCCGGGGGGGGAGGGCAGGGAGGAAGGCGAGGTGAGAAGCTGGGCTGGGGCTGAGCATCCCTTGGTCCAAATTGAGCCTCTGCCCCAGAGAGAAGCAGAGCGGCTGGGAAAGGCTGCCTTCGTAGGCAGGGCAAGGAGGGCAGAGGGTCCTGGGTGGGGCCTTGGCATCTGCCAAGAGCTCCCTGGGGTGCGCTCAGATTCACTGCTGTCCTTCTGGCCGGGAGACGGGGGGGTCTGGGATTCCAACAAGGCTTTGAGGGGGACGGGGGCTGTGAACGGAAGGCAGCAGGATTTGCCAAGCGTGTTCTCAGTGTGCCCAGACGGGCGTGGCGGCTGGGAGTGGCTGGAGTTTTGGTCCTGGACGGGAGGGAAGTGAGGCTGCAAAGCCTGGGTCGGCCAGGCACGAGAGCAGCTGGGCTGGGCGCACTGAGGATGGCAGCGGGATGCTCCCCCTTCCTGCACGTGAGGGCAGCTGTGCTGGGCAACGCCTGCTTCCCCTGGTCTGGGTGTGGGAGCAGGTCCCCCCCCCTCTGCAGGGCTGGACCTCTGGGACTTCTGCCTCCTTGCCCGGCAAGACCGGCTGGAGATACAGGATGGAAGTCGGCAGGATCTTGGGACGGATCTGCCTCCTGTTTGTTGCCGTCAGATCAGGGAGAGGTGCAGCTGGGGCATCCAGCCGTGACTTCTTCAATGGGCAGGCGAAGAACGGCCAGCTGGCCAAAGCCCTGGGCTGGAGGAGCAGCAGGAGCCCCTGGGGAGCATAAGGGGCGGAGTGGCGTGAGAGGAAGTGGGCAGGAAGTTTGGTTTCCCTGTGTCCCACCCTGCCTAACAGCCATGGGGAGGCCTGGGGGCAACCGATGGAAGCCTGTGCCGGAGTGGCCTCCCATTGTTTTTCCTCCCTCCCTCCTTCCCTTCCTTTCTTCCCTTCCTGGTGGCAGAGCAGCCCAGCTGCCTCAGTCTCCTCGCCTGCTGCCTCCCCCAGACCCGTCCGGTGGACATGGCAAACAAGGGGCCTTCCTTTGGCCTGAGCAGAGACATCCAGGCCAAGCTCGAGAAGAAATATGACGATGAGCTGGAGGAGCGTCTGGTCGAGTGGGTGGTGGCCCAGTGTGGGGGCGAGGTGGGGCGCCCCGAGCGAGGGAGGCTGGGCTTCCAGGTCTGGCTGAAGAACGGCATTGTGAGTATGGGGCTCAGGGGGGAGGGGGGCAGGCCCAGTCCTGGCAGGGGCTGCAGCTGGGCTTCTGTCTTGGCAGATCCTGGGGAAGCTCATCAACAGCCTTCATCCCAGCGGCTCGAAGCCTGTGAAGATCCCGGATCCGCCCCCCACCATGGTCTTCAAGCAGATGGAGCAGATCTCCCACTTCCTGAAGGCAGCCGAGGATTACGGGGTGGTGAAGACGGACATGTTCCAGACGGTCGATCTCTTTGAAGGTCGGTGGGGGGGGTGGGGGGGGACAGAGCTTGTGCCTTTGCTCCAGAGCCAGAATCCCTGCTGGCCTCCTTGTCTGAGAGAGGTTGGGACCCAGTGGGAGCCCATCTCCCCCAGGAGCCCTTCCATGCTCAGGCTGCCAAATTGCCCCCAGGGGGACCCCTTTCCTGGTCAGACTGGGGGCCAAGGGAGGGCTCCTTTCAAACTCGAAGGCCCCAGGGAGGGGGGGCTCTGGAGCTGGGGTGCTCCCTGGCCAGGCTGCCCCCCTGTGGGAGACCATCCCAAGGAGGGCTCCGTCCTCACCCCAGCTCTTTTTCCCTACAGCCAAGGACATGGCAACTGTCCAGCGCACCCTCATGGCCTTGGGCAACCTGGCCGTGACCAAGAACGACGGGCATTTCCAGGGGGACCCCTCGTGGTTCATGAAGTAAGTGGCAGCGGAGGTGCCCCCAGCAGCTAAACTGCTCCCTGCGGGGAGGCTCTGCTGGCATCTTCTCTCTCTGTCTCCCTGTGGGAAGCGATTGCCCCCCTCGACCTCCGGTGGCAGAGGCTGCCTTCAGGGAAAGCGGAGCCTTGGCCCGCTGGGCACAGCACAAGGGCTTGCCAGGGAGGGCGCCCGATGCCCAAGGCTCCATCGTGACCCCCTTCTCCCTCCCCAGGAAGTCCCAGGAGAACAAGCGGGACTTCTCCGAGAGCCAGCTGAAGGAAGGCAAGAATGTGATCGGCTTACAGATGGGCTCCAACAAAGGGGCGTCGCAGGCAGGCATGACGGGCTACGGCCGGCCCCGGCAGATCATCAGCTAAGCCCAGTCCAGCTGCTGTGCTGCCCCCCACCCCCCCAGCCGGCCGGTCTTCCCGCTCTTGCTGACAGCCGGGCGAGCTCCGCCCCACTGCTGCCGCCGCTGCCACCGCCAGGGGTACGCGCAAGGGACCTCCCCACCATGCCCCCTAAGCAGTTCCCGGAAGGGGCGCCGTGCCCAGAGGCTTCTGCTGCTGCTGCTGCGTAGCAACGGCCAGCCAGGCAGCCAACCTGCTCCAGAGCTGCTGGCCTCTGCATGCTGCCCGCTTCACCCGCCCGCCCACTGCACACCCTCCCGGCCTGCTTTGGCCCTGGCACGCATCCTGGGGCTGCCGGAAGGCTTTGCCCAAAACCGCAGAGCTGAACTTGGCTGAAACTGCCCAGGAGCCTCTCTTGAGAAACTCTGCCAGGGGCGCAGAAGGAAGCTCCCCTTTTGTACTTCCTGGGGTTATTCATTGGATTAAAAACTGAATCTTTGGGGTCCCTTGGCTACATCTGAGTTTCTTCTCCGCCTGCTCAACTGAGGGAGGGACACGGCCAGGGCCTCATGCCCCCATTTGGGCAAGTCCAGGAGGCAGGGGGGGGGGGCTGGCCCAGAGTTCCTGCTCAGTTCCCCCTTCCAGCCGCCCGAGGGGAGGGGAGGGGGGCTGGGTCCTCCTGGGTCACAGAGGGAGCGGAAGGGCTGGGTTTTCAACAAAGGTTTATTTTGGAAAAGTGCAAAAGGAGAATCCTGCCCGCTGCTCATCCAGAGCCAGAGAAACCAAGGGAGGGTGGGGGCCTTGGGAGAGGAAGGCAAAGCCCCACGGGGGGGGGGGGGGAGGGAGGGTCCCGGGAGTCTGAGGGGAAGGACCCCTTGGGGGCCCTCTGAGCAAACGCCCAGCCCCTCGGGCAAGCGCAGGAGCCCCGGCAGAATCTGGGGCCGACTCCAGGCAGGGGGCACAGCCAATTGGCGCAGAGTGCAAGATAAGGCAGTGGGTTGGCAGGACCAGGAGCTGCCGGGGCGAGGAGAGGAGCTCTGGGTGCAGCAGGAGTCCAGCCCACGGCCACAGCCCCCTTCTGGCCAGCAGCAGCCCCTCTCCTCCCCGTCCTTCGGCTGGACTGGTCTCCTTGTCCCTGCAGTGCCCAGCGAGGGCCCAGGAATCAACCCTTCCGGCCCGGCTTCTCGGGGAGCTGCCGGGGCAGGAGAGGCCTCTCTCCCGGCAGAGGGAGGCAGCACTAGCATGCTCAGCAAGGCACGACCGAGGTAGATTGCTCCTGCTCCAGGAGGTTCAGCAATCCTCTCTCCAGTGAGGGCCTGGAGCTCCCCAGCCCTCCTCCAGGTCTCGCAGGCCCGGGGACGGTTGCTCGGCTCCGGCCTCGGCTTCCTTGCACAGGGGCACCGTGTCCTCCATCAGACCTCCTCCTCCTCCTCCTCCTTCCGGGCTCCGGGAGGCCCGGCGGCTGCGGGCTGGGAGGCCAAAGGCCCGGCGGTCGCAGGTCACTTCCAGCAGGTAGTAGAAGGTCCAGAAGACGGCCAGGCAGCCCAGCAGCATCAGGGTCTGGGAAGGGAGCGGCAGGGGCTCAGGCCAAGCGCCGCCCAGGGGCAGCCCCGGCACCCTCCCTCCCTCCCTCCCAGCGCGAAGGGCCTCCTCACCTTGAGGGTGTTGGCGGTGATGGTGTAGGGCTGCTGCTCGGGGATCCGGAGCCCGGGGGGGCAAGGCGAGGCAAAGTCCCCGTCCAGGAACTGCCCACTCATGGCCTTCTCCAGCAGCCTGCAAGGGGGGAGGGGCCCTGCCGGTCACTGCAGGGGCAACGGGGCCCCAGGAGGACTGTCTCCCCCACCCCCACCGGGAAGTCTGGTTGCAGCCAGCTGTGCCAGGGGAAGCTGCCGAGAAGGCGCCTCCCTTGCTGGCCCAGGCGTTGCAAAGCGGGTGCCCGGACTGGGGGGGCTGCTTTGCCCTCCCCATGCCCCCCCCTGCTCCCATGGTCTCAGCATGCCCGTGGAAGTCGCCCCTCCCGTGGGCACGGCGGCTGCTGCCGAGTCTTCCTTTCACCTCTGGCGCTCCTGGATCTGCGCGGGGCTCCAGGAGGAGCCGTAGAGCGTCAGCTGCCACTGGTCCAGCCTGCCTGCTCTCGGCGTCTCGGCTCCTGAAGAAGCCACAAGGCGTGAGGGGCGCGAGGGGGCAGCCTGCTCTCCCCACCACTCAGCCGGAGGGCAGGAAACTCACCCACGTCCCGGATGGTCAGCCGGTAGCGGCCCTGGGCCTCCTCGCCCCAGCAGCGCACAGTGGAGAAGGTCCAGTCCACGAAGCCGGTGGGGTCCCTGCAGGGGAGACAGAGAAGCCGGGAGGAGGAGGAGGGGGGCTCAGACCCTCTATAGGGGAGGGGGCTTCTCTCCTTGCCCTCCCCCCCTCCCCCGACTGAGCCTGGCTACTGTCTGCCAGAGAAACCCTGTCGGGCCTTGAATGCCCAGCCAGGGCAGCTGCCAGACCTGGCATCTGAGGGAGGGTCCGGCCCCCCAGGGACCCCTTGGTTCTCCTGCCCCCGAGCAGCAGGGCACTCACGAGTCCATGCTGCGCGCTGTCCCCACCAGGGACTCCATGCCACTGGGACAAAGGAGGTGGATCTCCAGATTGCCACGGCGGGGGTGGGTGATGCTGACCGTCACAGCCACGTGCTCCAACGTCTTCAACCCCGAGGGCTCCAGGTCGGCTTCGGTCACTGAAGGGGGGGGGGGGGAGAGAGAAAGGTCCCAAATGGGGGCTCTGCCAAGGTCTGCCAACCGAGAGGCCTTCCGGAGGGGAGGGCCAAGAGGACCCAGAATACCCGCCTCTCTTCCCACAACTCCCAACACCGCCACAGACCCCTCCCCACGAGCCCCCCGGAGAGGCCTTTTCAATAGGGGCCGGATAAGCTCACAGGAGAAGCAATGTGGGAGAAGAAGAGCCGTCCAGAGTATCTGCGGCCTCGGACCAACTTGGATTCCCCCCGGCCGCCCAGCTGCTGGCAGGAACTCCTCCTCCCTAACCCTCTCAGACCCTCCGTGAGGGGGGGACCCTCCCCCCAGCAGCAGAGGGGGCTGCTGTGTTTGGCAGCATTGAAACTTGGAGCATCCCTTCCCTCCCCCCACCCCACCTTCAGCTGGAGTTCCTCCCCCAGGACTGACCCCAACCCCTTCCCCAAGATCTGGCATTTCCCCAGCCCTCTCGCTCCCCCCCTTCCTTGTAGGGGAAAGTCTCAGGCAGCCAAGCTGAAGCTCCCATGGGCAGAGGGGAGCCGGACCTCCAACCCTGGCCGAAGAGACAGCGGTCTCTGGGCTGAGCAGAGGATTGGCTGGCCAGTCAATGAAGCCACTGGGCTCCCGGGCTCCTCTGGTGCCAACCAGATGCCAAGCCAGTTGCAGGAGGGATCCGCAGAACCGACAGGGAGCCCAGCAGGAGAGGGGAGGACCCAGCCGGAGGAAGGCGTGGACGGAGGAAGGCCAAACAGAAGCTGCAACATTGCCTAAAATGGAGAGCCAGCGGCAGCCCTGGGCACTGGCCACCTCCACTGGCAGGGCTGAGCATTTCGACTCCTTTGGGTCCCTGCCCGGGGTCTGCCTCCCTGCCTGTCCCCTTCCCCCATGAAACGGGTGGGGCCCAGGCCCGATTCCCCAAGCCCCCCCCCCTCCCCAGGACAGACCGTTCCAGGTGGCTTCCAGCTGCCCCGGGTCCAGCGGATGGCCCTCCGCTCCTTCAGGAGGGGGCTGACGTAGGAGGCCAGATAAGGGACAGACTCCCAGACCTGCCAGAGGAGGAAGGGAGGATTCAGCTTTCCTGGTGCCACCAATGCAGCAGCCCCCCAGCCTTGGCAGACAGCCCTCGTGCCCGTATTAAGGCAGCAAAACGGCTGCCCGTCTTCCAGGGCATCTGAAGGGCGAGGCTGCCTTCCCTGCCAGCTGTGGCTTCATGGAAGGACTCCGGCCCCTTTTCCTGGGAGGCTCCAAGCCAGACAGAAGGAGAGGCCGCCTCTCTCCTGCTTACAAATACATTCCCCTCCCCAACGTGGCCCTGTGGCCCAGGAAGGCAGGGGGCACCTTGGCTGCGTTGACCAACCGCCAGGCGTTCAGCAGTCCGAAACCGTGCTGGTGACTGTGGCTTAGCCCAGCCTGGTTGAGGTCCCAGCGGGCACGATGGTCTTCATACTACGGAAGGAGGCAGCGGGAGAGCCGGTCAAGGCCAGGGGAGCCCCGGAGCCCTGATCCTGGTGCTGGAGAAGCCCCCGGACGGAAGGCCTCCCGCTTCCACGCGCATTCAGAAGGCAGGCCTGCCACAAGCCCACGGGGGCAGGGCAGGAGGAGCAAGGGGGGGCTCCTGGAGGGCAATGCCCCTCAAAGACTAGAGCGGCCTCAGGTGGTTTGGAGGAAGAGGACGGGTCCTCCGTTGAGGCAGGCCGGAAGAGAAGCGGCACCTTATTAAACAGCCCCCAGGATAACCCCCCACACACACACAGAAAAGGGAGGGAGGCTCCGGGCGATGAAGAAAGCCAGCCGAGGTCCCAACAGCTACCGGGGGGGGAGGGGGGAGGCTCTGTGGGCCTGGCTCACCTTGGTGGCCGTGAAGACGATGATGTGCTGGACGTCCCTCCAGGTGAGGCACGGGCGCACCTGCAGCATGAGGGCGATCAGCCCGGCAGCCAAGGGGGCTGCAGCAGAGGTGCCCGTGTGCCCTTCTGTGCAGCCGGTGCCCCTCTGCAAATCCCAGTCCGTGGTGGCCTGGCAGAGGAACGGGAGCCCTGCCTGAGGAGGGGCCGGCTGGGAAGGGGGGGGGGGACCCTGGACTCCTCAGTGGGGGCTGGGTGATGGGGGGAGCTCCCACTGAGGAGTCCAAGACACACAAAGAGGAGAGCCTCCAGAGTGGGTGGGGCTGCTGGCCCTCCTCCCCTCGCCTGGTCTCCCTCTGGCTGGGAAGGGATCTGGGCTAATCCTGCCAGGCACCCGGGAAAAAGAGTTTTTTTTCCCTCAAGGCCCTGCGGGCGGCCTAAAGGAGCCTCCGAGGGAAGGGGCCGGAGCCAGGCCTTTGCCAATAAAGGGGGCAAGGGGCCTCTGCAGGGGCTGGCGAGAGGGAAGATGTAAGCCAGTCTGGGAAGCCTTGAAGAGCCCACCTGGGAAGGGCAGGTGAAACCTTCCTTGGCATCCAAAAGGAGGGAAAGCCCCCCTTCCCTCCCCCCCCAGCATTGAGAGAGGGAGGGAGGGGCTGGAGGGGGCTCTACTCACAATGCTTCTCATCAACTTGTCTCCTCCGCTGAAGGTCACGGCCAGCATGGAGGCGCACTCTTCCGCGTAGAAGGGCTTGTAACCCATCTCGTCCACGGCGCCTGGGGAGCAGAGAGCAGAGACCCCCAGGAGGTCTGGCACTTGCTCGGGACTGCAGGAACCAACTGGACCCCTTCTGCCATCAAGGACCAGCATTGCCAGCCAGGGTGGTCTTGCCATGGGGCAGAGCCCCACAGGGTCTAAGGCCTCCCTTGCAGCCAACAGCCTGGCCTCCTTTTCGGTGGCTGCAGAGCGAAGCCCACCCCCCTTTGGGAGAGCCCAGAGACCCGTTAAGCCCCACCCACCCACCCGCCCACTGAATGACAGCCGCCTGGCCTCTTCCTGAGCAGCTCCCAGCCTGCTGCAATTTCCCTACAGGCTGGCAATGCTGCCTCCCTTCCTGGCCAGATGGACGAGGCAGATGGGCAACCTCAGGCTGGCTGGGTCAGTCTCTCTCTCTCTCTCTCTCTGGCAGGGAAATGACCACTCGGCCCAGGGGTGGGATCCCAATTTCTTTACCCCCCCCAGTCCTGTGGGCGTGGCTTGGTGGGCGTGGCAGCGGAAGGTTGCTGCGAAATCTCTCCGTTCCCTCCCGACCGGCAGAATCCGTTCTGCGTCTCAAGTGGCACAGGATGCAAACCGCTCCCCAAACCCCCACCAGGGCAGCTGCCCACTGTCTGGCCAGACAGGAGACAGCCTTCCCGAGGGAGGCAAGAGCCCAGTGAGCCCCACGCTGGGCTGAGCCTTACCGATGGTGACGGTGTAGATGGAGTTGGCGTAGCCGTCATAGTTGCAGTTGTCGTTGTGATGGCCGCCATTGCCACTGGCCACCACGAAGATGCTGCCAAAGCCTCTCCGGCCAGCAACCACGCCATGCTGCAGGGCGGCCTGTGGAGTGATGCAGGAGGGGTTGCACAGGTAAACCCACCAGCGGCTGCCCAGGTTAGGTGGTCTTAAAAGAACGGACCTTATAAATTCATATTAGCTTGGCTTTTCATTCTAGTGCCCTGGAGTTCCAAAGTTGACTTTTAGCTTCAGTGAACCTTCTCCCCAACTTCCTCATAAGTATTAAAAACAGGGGTGAACAGTGTGGCAAGACCCCGTAAAGGAGGGGCACAGGAAGCCAGATGTGGGGAGAGATAGAACAGAGGTAAAAACTGCTGACAGCTTAAGACATTATAGGAACTGCTCTTTCTTGTATTTCTCCTATGTCCTTTGCTATAACATTCCAAATGAACTTCCCCTTTTTGAAACGTCATGCTTGTCTCGTGTATGGAAACGCCTTGAGAATGCTCCGTGTGGAACACGGCATAAAAGTAGGATCCTGGGCAGAGCTCAGTTCAGTTCAGATTTTGGTCTGTGAACACGCTGAACTCGATGCATCTAATAAACCTGCTTCTCTCACCTTCGTGGTCTCAAGTCCTGCTCTTTCGTAATTAGATTACTAACCACAATCTGCCGCAACAGAGGACAAGCGCTTCAGGACAAGGGGTGCAACGCCCCACCCCCACCCCGGCCCTGCAGAAACTGTGCACCCCCCTTCTGCCCCGTTGACAGCCTGGCAGACCAAGAGAGCGGAGGCTCCTTAGCCGCCTGGCCCTGCAGACGCTGAGGCCCCACCGAGCGCCACCCGTGCTCTGCCTCCCTGCCATCCTCGGGCACCAAGCCCACCCACCCCCTCCTGCCTTCCTTCTCACCTTTCCAAGCTGATGGGGCCGTCCACTGTTTTGCCATCGTCGTCTGGGCCCAGCTGAGAAGGGAGAGGCAGAGGGGGGGGCAATGAAAGGCCCAGGGGGATCAGGGGCTCCCTGCCCCCACCCCAGAGAGAGAGGGAGGAGAGGGAGGGCATGGGGAGTGACGCGGGGGGGGGGGCTGAGCAGGAGTTGGCTTTCCTCTGAGGCCTGCAGGGGGGGTTAGGGTGGCCCCCTCTCTCAGCTCAGCCCACCGTGCGGGGCTGCCGTGGAGGGGAAAACAGCGAAGGTAGGACAAACATAGAGACACGGAACAGATGTTGGCGAAGGGAGGCCGTTCCTGCACACCTGCAGCTGTAGATGTCATTGATCTGGTAGTGCTTGTTGAAGGCCACGGCCTCCAGGCTGTCTGTGAGGGGCCCATCCAGCACCCGGATCCCTGTGGGGGAAGAGGCTGCCGGTTACTCCCCCTGCATGGGGGTGGGAGGGAGGGAGGGAGGGAGGGAGGGGTCTCCAGCAAAAGCTTCTGTCCCTCCATTGTTCCTGGGGCTCTTCCGTTCCCCAAAGCAGCAAAGGGAGCACAGAACGTTTCTAGGGCAGCAACTCCTAGTAAAAACTCAGAGAGGCTTGGAGAAAAGCCATTTTCTTTCATTTTAGTTATAACCAAATACCCCGGAAGTTGCTACGTCTCCAGTTCTGGACTGACTAATCCCTCCCCCCTGCCCCTCCCCCCCCATTGGTGGCCAGTTCCGGGCTGGGCTGCTCAGGAGGTGTGAAGCCCCCCCTCCCCCCCTCCCCCCGGTCTCTGACCTGCCCCTGAGCGGCTGCAACCCTCCCTGGCTAATTCACCTGGCCCCAAACCCCCTGCCAGGAAGGGCCAGCTGGGAGGGAAGGAACACTGCTTCCTGTGGGCCTCTTCGGAGCCTCCCTGGCTGGGTGGGGCCTCTCTGGGCAAGACTGGAGGGGAGAAAGGCAGCCTCAAAGGTTTTAACTGCAGCCTGTGGAACTCCTGGTTATCCCCAGAACTCCCACATGGGACCTTGTGACCTCGACAGCTGTTCTCGGTGGCTTCCCTGCCTGGTGCAGCCAAGGAGGCCCCTCTGCCCCCCGTCCTGGGCTTCCTCTCTCCTGCCAGGATGAGCAGAGCGGGGAGAGGCCAGGCCAGCTGAGCCAAGGCTGCCCTGACGGGATCAAGGCAGCCGTGGAAGGGCCACTTTCCTTCAGAGCCTGAGAGCTGAAGGGGGCCGAGCCTTTCTCTGTGCCCGCAGGGCAGCTGGGGGCCACTCCCGCTCTTCCCTCGGCGGCCTCTCCAGGTCATTGCTGGCATCATCCCGCCCCCCCCCCCGGTACCTGGCCCCCTCCCCTGCAGAACTGGGCGGGAGCAGCACCTGCAATCCGACTGCCGAAGGCCACGCCCACCGCGCAGAAGCTGTTGTTGGAGGCGGCCGCAATTTCCCCGGCACAGCGTGTCCCGTGGTGGTTGCCGTTCTCCTCGTCCGGGTGGGGCATGGGGTCGGGGTCGTTGGAGTTCAGATCGTAGCTGCCTTCTGGGCTCTGGGGAGAGAGAGCGGCCTGAGACCCCTCCTCTCCTTGGCCCAGCACGGTCCTGCCCATGGCCTTCCAGCCCCAGGGGACGCCCAGCCGCCCTGGCCCATGGAATCCTCCGCCAAAGGGCATAGAACCACCCCCAGCAGCCCCCCCCCCCGGCCATCCTGGGGCCAGGCCTTCTGGGGGGGAGGTATAGGGAGACCTTCCGGAGAGGCAACAGCAGCCCCTGAGCCCCAGGCCAGAGACAGCTGCTTTATAAGAGGCACCTCTAAAGTTTTCAGGGAGCCTTTGCTCCCCCCACCTGAAAAGGCTCCCCAAGGCCAGACGGCCCCTCCTCTGCCAGGAGGAAAACACGGCCTCCCCCGTGGACATGAACTTTGGCAAGGGGAGGGGGGCAAGACTCACATAGTTGGGCTGGATGTCCTTGATGGTGTGTTCAACACCATCATCCACCACCACCACCGTCACCCCCTGGCCTGTCACATTCCGTTCCCACACGCCTGTCACGTTGATGTCCATCCCGGGGCTCTTGCGGTTGTCCTGGTTACGAGAGAGCAAGCGTGGCCAGCAAGGGGGGGGGGGGAAGCAGTATCCCCTGAGGCTCCTCTGTGGGGAGGGCCCCTCCCACGCCCCACCCTTTCCGCCTGCCCCCCTCCATGGGCTGGGACTCCCCAGCAAGCAGGGGCCGAAGGGGGCTGGAGGAAGGGAGGCGGCTGTTGGCCAGGCTCCCCGTAGAGCCAAGGTGCAGAACCAGAGCCGCCAAGCCCCCCACCTGTCTTTGCCTTCCCGGCGGATTCCCCAACTCAGCCTCTTGGGGGTGGGTGCAGTGCGGGGCAACAGCGGGCACAGGAGGGGGGCTTACCAGGTGCCACTGCTGGGGGAACTTGGGGTCGTTGAAGTGCAGGGCGCGCTTGGAGCGCTTGAGGAGCCGCTGTGCCGCGTGCCACCCCACGCCCGCGTGCCCCGCGAACAGCGCCTCGGCCGCCCTGCGCAGCCCCACGGGGGCCGGCTCGGAGGGGCTGGCAGGCCGGTAGACCAGCAGGTAGTGGCCCTTCAGCTCCCCGATCCGGCCCACGTTGACCAGGCGGGCCTCCCGGGCCAGGTCATCGGCCAGCCGGTCCAGCTCCTCCTCGGGGCCGGTCAGGCGCACCGCCCACGCCAGGCTGTCCGGGCAGCCGGCAGCCGAGTACGGCCGCGTCCCCGCCCGCTGCTCCGTCGTCCCGAGGGCGCCGCAGCCGCCCAGCAGCAGCAGAAGGAGCAGCAGGAGCAGGAGCGGAGGAGGCGCCCGCGGGGGGCAGCGGCGAGCGTCCCCGGCGGCCTCCATCACCGTTCACTGCCATGGCGGGGCAGCATCGGACTAGCGGGCTGCCTGCAGGGAGGGAGGGAGAGGCGGGTGAGGGGACCGCGGGGAAGTCCAGCCCAGGACGGGCTCCGGGGGCAGCGCAGCGCCGCGAGGGCTCCCAGGGCGAGGCGGCTCCGCCCCTCCCGCAGACCCACCGGAGAGACGCGCAGACCCACCGCGAGAGCCGGAGCGGGGCGGGATCCGGCGGCGGGGAGGAGCTTACGTCACATCCGCTGCCGGGCGGGGCGAAGAGCGGGGGGGGGGCGCAGGTAGACGCAGTGAAGCTCCTCCTCCTCCTCGGGCGCCGCCCCTCCCGGCCGACGGGGGGCGCTGCGGGCGACTCGGGCTTTCTGTGCCGCCGCTCTGGCCGCTCGGCCTCGCGGCGGCCGCCCACCGGCAGGAAGAGCAGGCCTCGCGGAGGGTCGGGCAGGGCGCGGAGCGGCGGGCGAGGGTCCCGCGGCCGGAGGGGCAGGCTGAGCCCCGGACGCGGCTCCCCGGCTGCGGCCTCGGGCTCTCCCGGAGGGGCTGCGGCGCCTCCCCTCGGCCCGGGCGATGGCGTCGGAAGAGGCGGCTATGGCCGAGGCCACGAAGGCCCCCGCGGACTCCGGATCCCCCCGCGCACGCCCCGCCGCCGCCCCCGCCAGGTAGGCCGCCCGAGACCGCGGCACGGAGCGAGCCCTGCGGGGAGGGCGGGCGGGCGGGAGGACCTGCGCCTGGAGG